>NW_017805994.1:62601-114534 GCF_001891065.2 Hippocampus comes
ATAATGAATAATATGACTTTATTCTCAAATGATGGTGATGTATCTCCAAAAAAACATCAATTTATCACATTTAGTATGGCTTTAATTTGATGCCGATGATTTTAGCTGACATTTTTTTTTTAAACTAAATCAGACGCCACACCCAAATTCGCCCCAACACATCACAAGATTTGGTTGTTGTTTTTGCAAACAGAAACAAAAACTGCGAGCTGACTGCAGTAACATGACACATGACAACCGGCTGTAAACACGGCCCGAGTCCAGAAAGCACGTTGCGGCACGCTCCCGTCTCAGGTTGAGCGCTTACTTTGGGCGGCGAGAAATGTGGCACAGTCAAAGTTGGACAGCGCCATCCAAGCACTACATTCCCACATGACGTCAAAGTCGCGACGGTAAAATTTTAAAAATGCCTGGATAGGACTTCATTCTCATACATTTGGATTATTATTAGCATCCATCTGGTAACAATATTACACAATTCTTGTAAGATAAAATAAGAGTATTCAGATAAAAGATAACAACTTTGGGTCTGGATTTGAGGGAAAAAAAAAAAAATCCCGTTTCGATTGATGAGTCCCAGAAGCAATCAGAATTAAGTTTGTCTTTTTCCCCAATTTTTTTTTTTTTAACAGCTCAAGAAAATAGGAAATAGGATTGCAACTTTTTTCTACAAAGATTTTTGTTCAAAATATGGAGTATTTAACTTGATAACTGACTCAAAAGCTCTCTTTCAAAGTTAACAAAAGGTAGAAAAAAAAACAATAAGATTCCGTCTTTTTTCTAAAAATAAAAATTCTCTTGGAAAGCGTGAATATTTGGAAGAAACGCCCCCCAAAAAATACATTTAAAAAAATTGGCCCACTCTCACAAAAGATTTCATTTCAAGTCGTTTTGACAAAGAAAGTTAAAAAAAAAAAACATCTCAGTTGCTCCGTCCAGCCAGCATAACGTGACAATGCCCTAAACCAGATGCAATAACTGGCCGTAAACACTCCCGAGTCCAGAAAGCACGTTGCGGCACGCTTCCGTGTCAAGCTCATTCCAAAGCAATCCGTCCCAAGGACAAGGGCGGAGCGGCTGGCTACCTTTGGGAGCGTCGCAGGCGAGCTCTTCCCAAGAAATGCGGCGCGTAAAAGTTGGCCATGGGCGTCCAAACGCTGCAATCCCACGCGCCGTCCGAGTCGGGACAGAGCAGCGGGAGCTGAGCGGCGCTCGACTGGAAGCGGCGACATTGGCGTTCCGCGTTCGGCTGCGGCATGAGGACGCGGCGTCCTCCCGCGGATAAAAAGACGTAATCCCCGGAGGATCTCCAGTGGACGATCCAGGTCAGGTTGCAGGGGAGCTGCGACGGGCGAGCGCAGCTGACTCTTTGTTTGCACGTAACCGGCACCTACCGCTGATTACGCGGTGGGAGGAGGCTGACGGAGGAGGAGGAGGAGGAGGAGGAGGAGGAGCTGGAGCATCATCCTTCTCTTGGGTCGCCTCCAAAAGTCTGACAGGTCATCGTATGAATGTGGGAATTCCTCCAGTTGTGTTCGAAACACAAAAGAGGTCCAGTGGACCCATGTATACCGTATCCGCACAAAGTAGGGATTTTGTTATCTTTGGGGGATTTTTTTTTGGACAAATGCTCCTCAACCGTGGAGAACACTCCCCTGCTCCACGAGCCGGACGCTCCCAATTTGACCCCTTTGATACGTCTCACATTGGGGACGTAACGATTGGCCGCCTGATGGCAAAAGTGCGCACGCGGTCGCACCGCGGCGAGCATTGTGTCACGCCTCCGATGAATTTGGCGGCTAGGAAAAGCTCGGGTGGGGGGAGGACTTTAGGATGGAGGCACGACCTCGCGGGAGAGAGAGAGCAAAGTCCCAGCGGCGCAAAAACAAAAGTCGCCCGCTCTGCAATAAAAGCTGAGAGATAAGAGCCGACGCGGAATGGCGTGATTTTTCTCGGCTGCCTTTAGCACTCGATTCACATTCGAGTGAACGAACACCCGCGAAGAATCATTGCAAATATTCGCCACACCTCTTAATGCAGTTTCATCACAGGATCAGATTGGTGGAAAGTCCAAATTTGACCCTCTTGTGATCCTATTTAACATCTCTGCATTTTAAATTCACTCCAATGCCCTCACACGACTCGGCCGTCTTTCAGGATCATTTCAACGGCGGCGAGATAAGCCGCATTGTCAGCTTCGTTTTGACCCCAATATGACGCAAAGACAGACGAGGGACTCTCAAAAGGTGTACAATTGCCTATGGAGGCCACAAGATGGCAGCAAAACATTACTTTTCTATGAAACAGGGCAACGGTCTGTCTGAATGAAGCTCCTCCGTTCACTTCACCATAGTTCCCTTGGCACCAAAGCAACATGACAGGAAAAGACGAGTAGAGAAAGCCGAACTCTATTTGCGCTTAATCAGACCCACGTTGGTGGAAAAACGTTTCCAAATGAATGGTCTCACATTGTTTTGTTTTTGTTGTTATCTTTGGACAGTTTTGCCCATTCTTTGTTTCAACCCCATCATGATTTCATTCCATTTTTGCTGTTACATTCAATGTGGGGAAAAAGTCAAGCGCGGCGCTCGATCGCCACGTGGCTATTTTGATGCCGTGCAGCAGGTGGGCGGGCGTGGTGCCACTCGCTTACCTCCAGAAGTGAAAGGCGTGCAGAGGGCTGCACGGACTGCAAGGACTAGTGGGAGTGGGGCTCAAACTTCGAGGCGTGAGGCTGCAAGTTAAACGGAGCAAAGTGAAATAGTTCACACTTTCCACCCCCCCCACACACACACACACCCACAGGGTAGATTACGAAGGTCGGACATGTGCACTCGGCCGAGGCGTTTGTCTCTCTTCTGGAGTCAGATGAATGGCTTTGACATTGTGTCTCCTCTATGGTAGGAATAAAAAATAAATAAAAGACACCACGCAGTGTCGCTGCAGTGCTGAGGTCACGCTGAGGTCAGCAGATTTTACTGCAGTGTGTTTAGAAACTCATTAGCATCAGATTACGCCTACATGAAAGCCACAAATCTAATTCTGCATATTTTTTTTATCACATAAAATGTAACCATTTTAAGATGTGTTTTCTACCCCCCAATGCACCGCGGTCTTCACTTTCTGAAGCCATACTGGGAAGACACAGCTCCACAAAAAAAGTGACTCTTGTTTAACGGCAACAACAAAATGATTGTTAAATCATTTCAAATGTCACACTGATCATTTTAACAAACTAAATGTAACAAGATTTTAGTCTGGACGACGAGCTTTCTTTCTAATTTGCCCACCAGATGGAGCTACACTGCCTGGATTCAAAGCATGCAGCAAGGTTTCACCCCTTTTAAGGTCGGAACCCGACGGCAGCATCTGGTGGGCAAATCCTAAGTGGCCTAAGAACACTTGGTTCGGACGGTCCCCCGTGACGGAGGCTGTGGCCACTGTTGCGCCATGGCCATTTCCAGACGGAAAAAGCCAACGGAAGGTGTATTTTACCTGCCAAATGGCAGACTGATGTCAGTAATCCCCCCCAACAACTGAAAACGACAGTCCAGAGGGTCTTGGCATTGGGCCGGTCCCCAGTACAAGGTAAAAGGTTTTGAAAACAGCCACAGTTTCAAAACGGCTGAAACTCGAAATCAGCAAGATTGAGACTTTTTTTCGCGTGCTCAAAGGGGATAGCTGATAACAAGCTATTTAGCATCGCCTAAAATCCGCTCAGGCATGACTTCACAAAGAACAGAGAAATAGCTACTCGTTTACTGACAAAGAAGTACTTCTATAGCAGAAAGAAAGAACAAAAAAAAAATCTACTTTTCCATTGAGTAATGTAGCTACCGAGTGGAGTCAATGGTCAAAGTGTGACATTTTAGCACTGGAATTGCAATCTTGCCCAACTGGGTATTTTTGCTTGCGGGTATCATAGCGTCAGGCCGATCCTCTTGCCAACCCGTTTCGAAGTTACAAATATGGTGCAATTAACGAGATTGCGCAGCCGGTTGAGAAAGCGTGACTGGTACAAGAATTTGGTGGCGCACTCTGGCATAAGCCGAGAACCCGGTCCCTTGCGCAAGAGGAGGCGGAGGCCGTAACTGGCCGCAAAAACAACAGAGGCTGTGGAATACGGGCTCCATGCAAATATGTCCCAGAATTTTGAATCGGTTAGCGGCGGACTACGCGCTACTTGATGTCGTCGTAGACCATGGACCACCTCAAGTACGGATACCTGCTGTTGCCGTATCGGTACAAGCTCGCGCGGTACTGTCACGTCGCAGCCTGAGTTGAACTCGTTGTCCGCGCATGTGTGCGGTAATCCTATTACCGCGGACTGCAAAATAACCTTGACAGAGGGTCTGGGAAACGCACGGACACATTGCGGGTACAGAAAGAACTGCATCCAAGAACCGCGTCCCCTGCTCTTTTTCCACCCCATTGCAGATTAGACAACAGAAGGGGGACAAACACCTCAACTCTGCCGCATACGGCGACCAAAAGACGGCAGGGAGAAGCTGCCGCAGTCAGTGGTGACCTGCTAACACCGCGGCTGTTTCCAACGTTTACATTGCGGCATGTGCATCACGCACGCACGTGCAGCAGTCCCCCCCCCCAACCCCTCCAAGCGCACGCACACACACACATACACGCACACATGCACACGATAAGTGACTTCCTGCTGCAGATGCTAAGGCTAGCAAGGCAGCATACTCACTCGAGCGTCAGACCAGGAATTCTCAGCCGTTCCCGTTGGGCTTTCATGGCTGCCTCTTTGCTCGATTGTGATCATCATAAGAGCTCGGCGCCTGCCTGCAACGCGCCCATGCCGTCCGTCCGTCAGCCAGCCAGCCAGCCGAGCCAGCCCAGGTCCCGCGCCCCCCCCCCACCCCTCCCTCTCTCGCGCTGACAAAGAGCAGTCAAAACAGCGCGATGAAACGACGACAGCGACACCCCCCACCCACAAAAACAAAAGGGGGGTTCAAAAGGAAGAATATCAAGATTGGGGATGGCGCTTGTTGTTTTGGTCTTTCCACCTTGAAGCTGTCAAACAAGACCCTCGGCTGCCTGCGGAGGGACAATAGCCCCTCCTCCTCCCTCTCCTTCATAATCGACCAGCCCCCCTCACCTCCCTCTTTTGACAGAACCCACCCACCCCACTCCCCAGCAGCAAGTGACACCACCACCTGGCGACGAGCTGCAATGCAACCATAGGTGGCTGATCACGTGAGAGAAGATCGCATTTGGGGGTGTTGGCATACATGCCAAACGGGGGCAAATGTATATTGGATGACACTTGAATGCGCTGCGTACAAACAGTTGGGTCACTGTGGCAGGGCCGCAAAGGGCTGGACATTTTCCGTTCCATCTCCGGGAACGATCTTGACATTCGTTTTCAGCCGTGTTCAATCAATGCAGCTCCTTTATCTAAACGCGCGGCGGTCGTGATTGATTTGAGGCCTGACACCATCGCCATGGTTACTGAGGTCACTGGAGGACGCGGCAACCTGTTTGCAGAAGGATCGGATGCAGGAAGTATCACCCCCTCCCCCCGCCTCCACACACACACACACACACACACACACACACACACACACACACACACACACACACACACACACACACACACACACACCTTTGGCCAACAGAGAGGTCTCATGGTGGAATATTTGTCCAGGATGTAGATGGCACCAAAATGGTGGCACAGTGATGCAAAGAGCATTATGATGGTTTGGGAAGGGGAAAAAAAAATTTAAATAAAAAGAATGTACTCAGATGCGAAGCAGTGCCGCAAAACGATCAGCGACTGACAGGAAAGCAAGAGTTTAAAGCCTCACGTCCCTTTTTGACTGAATATTTTTGGGTGTATTTCTGGGGAGCGCTGAAAAGATGAGCAATTGACACCCGCGACAATGACAGCATATGGAACGCCGCTGTTCCTCGTCCGTAGCTGCGAACTTGCAACGGCAACAAATCGCGAGACACCAGGGGGAGGGAGAGAAGCTGATTTCACATCGGGGCGTACACACCTTTGTTGGACAATAAACGGCTGTGTGTTGAGTTGTTTTGAGGGCACAGTCGATTCACACTCTTCTACAAGCTCTGCACTGACTACTTAATATTGCAGCCAGGTGCCATTTATTCACTATTGGCCCAGCGAAAAAAATATTTGATTTATCCAAAGACGCGTAAAGCCTCACAGCCCTGCAAAACCTTAGATAAAACGTGGGAGGACGTCACCGCGGCGGCATAACAAGCATAACTTTGATTGACGCGTCACATGCGTGTACTCACAGGCTGCCTCTCCGGGGAAGACTGAGCTCCTTCTGTGAACAAAAAAAAAAAGAGTATTAAGAGAGCAGCGCTGAGACGATGTAGCGCACAAGGTTAAACTGAGGTCAGGCTTGTAGTGAAAAAGCCCAACAAAGAACTCACTGAAGCCCCGAGGGATTAAACGGCCCCGCGGCACTCGTTACTGGAAGGATAACGCAAAATCCTCACAGCCGTAATCACCTGTGACTCCGTTTGATTTAATGCTCTCTTGAAAAGTTTGACGGTAGTCCAAGGGGGTGGGTGGGGGGGAGCAGGCTAATTAGCTTCCGCTTCAGATAAAGCATACGGAATGCTGGTCCAAGTGATCGAGGCAATTTTTCAAAATGGTCGGCCATTACCTGGATGACATGGGCCTGGTAATGATCTCCACTGAAATTCTTTGGCCACGTTAACCCTTAAGAAGCATTTTCATATCATTCACTGGCTAAGGGGGCTCCGCACGCAGCTTGTCTGTGAAATTCAGATTTGTAAACGCCAACTGTAATGACTAATGCATCCCGTTGCAGTGCTTCGGATTTGAGAGCACTGCTTTTCAAATGAAGATAAAAGACGAGCGGGTGAATGTTCAGCTGACTGCGCATTTTATGGTTATTGGGCTGGGGGGGGGGGGCGTGATTCAAACGGCTGTTTTTGGTGAGAGCAGCCCACATTCTCCTGCCATTTACAAAGCTAGAGAAACTTTTTTTTTCTGATGAACAAATAGAGTCTACTTTTTCTTTTGGGTGGTTACAGTGTGATATCACGCAACATTGTTGTGGGTCTTGAAAGATCAGTCAAAACAGCAGCCAGTGAATGCGTCGATAGCACATTGAACGGAGTCCAGTTTCAAGGCTACGCCACTTGGGTTATGTTACAGACTGCATTTTGTTTTTTTTTAACGGTAATGGCGAGAATCCATTTTAAGAGTAACCCTCCTAACCCCGCTCTCAGTTCTCATTTTTAAACTTGCCGCCGCTATTTGTTGGCCAATCAGGAAGGGCCGCCGCAGAAATCCCATTCAAGACCGGAGCATCCACTCCCAAAGACAACACGAGCCACACGCACACACGGGCAAAACGCAACCACAGCCGAAACGTGACATAATAGGGGCCGTAACGCCGTCAATGAGCTTAGACAAGCCGGGAACCTATGAAGCGCTCCACCAAGAAATCGCGCGTTAAGTTGCAGCTCTCCCTTTGCTATCCATTACTTTCGCATCTGGCCATCAGACGAGCAGCCCGGTTTCCTTCGGCGAGACGAGACACATATAGAAAAGTCTACATGTGCTTGTTTCAAGCCTTTTATTGACACTCCCCATTGAAGTTAATTGTAACATCGCGACCAAATTCTTACAGTTTTCCATTCCATGTTTTACAGTCACTAAAACATATAGCTTGGTCGTACAAAAGTCCAGTGGCCTAAAGAGAACAGCCGAAACTAGCTCATGAAATCAGTATCGAGGGTGCTGTCGAAACCTTTAAAAATAAATCAACTCGAACAGGCACAACAGAAGCACCAAAGCAGCACATGCAGTGTCCCTTCTAGGCGGGTCTCCGGAGTGATACCACGTTACGGATGTGGCAATACTTCAAGTTCTTATTTTTAATTTTTTTTTTAATTTTAATAACATTAAAATTACACTATTATATTTGGGTGAAAACGATGCCATTTTCAAGTTGGCGTGTTTTCTGCAAAACTTCACAAACGCAAGACGTAACGGCATTAAAAGTGACTGCAACTTGACAATGACTCAAATCTAAGTACTTTTACTTGTATCCTGTCTGGGGGAAGGGGAAAAAAATGGCACTGGTGCATCCCGACCGAGAACAGTTTCTTTGTTAACGTAGTGTGAACAAAGTGTCAATACAAGAGCAATTCAATCCGCTTCCTCCCGGGCACGCATGGGAGGACGTAAAGGCAACAAAAGTGACCGCTAACTTCGGTCACCTTCAACGACGACGACGATGACGACGAGTCCGGTGCGCGCGCCTACCTGTAGCCCCCGCCGCCTCAGAATGCTGGACTCATCCATGGCGGCGTCACGGCTCGCCTCTGCATGGATGCGGCGCCGGCCAGCTCAACCTCGCTAATATCTGATCTGCGATGCCGCTCACTTATATGCCTCTTCTGGCTCGTCTACTCTGCAACACCCCCCACCACCCCCGCGCGGGTAGACGAAAGAGAGGGAGGAAACGAGGGGACGGAAAGGGAGGAAGGTGGGAGCTTTGGGACAATTCTTCCAAGGCATGAAAATGAGAGGATGTCCTTCCGGGCATTGTCACGCTTCACAAGGCGGGAGAAGACACTCCGGGAAGGCGGCAGGCGAGGGATTATTTGGCGTTCGCAACGCCACACGAGGCGCCAGACGGGAGACTGCATCAAACCCGACGAGTCCGCACGGAGGCAGGCGGATCGTCCAGTTCCCTTTTTTCACACCTCCGGATGCGGCCTGCGGCCACAATTCTGTATTCCGTGACTGTGTGTGTGTGTATGTGTGCCCCCCCCCCCACCCTTTTTAATTCAGCGCAGAAGCACTGCACGAATTTTAAGTGGACCTCTCACGTTCTCCTTATCAGCAGCCAAATTCCCACAGAGGAGAGCCCAGAGGGGGGTCGGGGGTGAGCGCCCATCAGAGACCACATTACAAAGAGTTTTATCAAATCCATTTGGGATTTTGGTGCCAACATGAAATACAAAGCCAAATAAATCACCCCAAAATTAATTAGTGACATTAAAACGTACTGCCACGTAAGTCTTTGCCCATTCAGAGAAAGTCAAGGCCAATGAGAGTAGAAAACTACAAACCTCAACTGGCACAAGAATCTCCAATCTATGTGAAGTGGTTTAAAATTCCAGTATGAGCGGCAGTGGTTGACTGTGGCGCCCGTCTATGGCATTTCGCATTAGACGTGAGCATGAAGCTCATCGGACATTTCGAAGCGTGTTACGTGGTTCTCTTTAACGTGTGTAACTCTTTTTGTTTGACGGTAAACTTCAACTGGGAGTAGCAAGCATTTGAACTTTCCAAGAATTTGCCAAGTTGGTGCGTGTTCAGTCAGGTGGGCTCATAGCACGCACTCGACAATTTGTTTTTGTTGCCTCAAATAAATCGCTATGCAACAGCCTGTAAGCGACGGCGCCGGACTACTTTCGAAGTTTCTTGGAATACATTGACAAGCGGCTGAATGAGATGAAACGGGTTTTCTCTCCCTCGTGGATTATCACCAATGGCAGGTGGGTCCGGAACGTGCGCCCCATTGACAAAACGGGGCTTTCGCCGTCTCAGCGGGGACCGAGAACGGCCGCTGACGAAAGAAAGTCGCAATGGCCGCCGTTATGGCCTTATCTTGCCTCCGTGCCTCCACTCTTGTCAGCGGCACACCTCGCCTTTGTCTGTCGCATTCTCGCGCCCGGAGGGTGCCGCGGCCCGCTCGCCGTCCGGCAGCAAATCAATACTCCACTGGCGGTGCGATATGGAGATAAGGCTGTCATAATCCCCGCGCCACCATCTTGTGCCTTCTCCCCTCATAATGCTGCTGGGAGATGTCCTTGACCGATAACTTTGACGACATGCAGCCGTGCGCGGTCTGGCAATGACCCTTTAAACTGACCGTACTTGCGAGTTTTTTTTTCCTGGCTCAAATTGAGGCCAAGGTAGGCAGCCCCCCGCTGGTTCAAACAAACTGATTGAAATCGCATCCAGCGAAACAACACGTGAGAAGATAGGAACCCGCTTTGATGAGATGTCAAGGTGTGAATATCATTCGTTAAAACAAAATTATATTGCTGCGGCGAAGGCAGAAACATGATGAAGAGGTGACCCCAAAAAAAGGTGGCAGCGCTTCCAAAATGGCCGTACAACAGCGCCCCCCCAGTGCAAAGCAGCAGACTGGCACGTCTGTTTCCATCGTGATGGACCCGAGGAGGACTTTCTGCGCGGTTAAGGTGAGTCATTTTTAATCATTTCTCAGTGAATTAAATCTGTCATAGTGTGCTCGGGATAGCCCCTTCAAATGTTTTCGGTATTATGATTGTCACCCTCTTTGCCATTACTTGTAATGGTAACCTTTTGCAAAAAAATAAAATAAAATAAATGAATAAATATTAATAATAAATAAATGAATGAATGAATAAAAAATAATCATTCACCAGCACATGAGATATTGATAGATTGGCTTTTGAGGCAGAATATTCTCCACCAGGTTTGGAGGAAATGACTCCAGTGTGATAAAAACAAATCAAAAATAAACAAAGGTGGGAGTCAACAAAGCCATGTGGCGCGCAACTCACCAAACTGGAAGTCAGGGACGGGTCCGACTTGCCAAGGTTGAGCGCGCGCATGCGGACCAGGTTGGACGAGGCGTCGGAAAACGATTGTGGCGGCCATGGTGTTTGCTGGGCGTGGGCCGGGAGCAGAAGGTACTGTCCTGCCGGCGTGAGAGGAACCAAGAACCAAACCCAATCAAAATACAGCAAAATCAACAACAATAGAGGACTTCACTATAGCCACGAGCAATTGACCTCCCCCCCTCCAAGAAAATAAAATAAGGTTTGTTACTGTCCTGTAGCTAGCTATTAATGCTAGTTATGTTGAAGTGACGTTAGTTTTATGAGGGGCTCTCTGGAAAACAAGCGCCCCTCAACACCTGATCTGGAGGAGCGATGCAAAAAAAAAAGATCCTCTTAAAAGATCAGGGGCAATCTCAACATTGCATAACTAGTGCGGCTGTACTCAGGAGTAGAGCAACAACGCGAGGACCTGGTCACAAAATGAAGATACTCAATACCAGAGAACCCAAAACAAACCAAAAAAAAAAAACAAACCAAGCACACGTGTGCGTGCGCAGTATAAGACTGTCCACTAGAGGTCACTGCTGCATCGACTGTGGCACAAGGATGAAGGCCACCCAAATGCGTTTTGGCTTTATCTCCTGCATTTCAGTTTGCAACTAATTGTGCATAGGACGTACATATGTTACATTAACGTCATAGCGAGCATGAATATCATATAAATGTGGATATCGCTCCAAATATGTAAATATGGTACACTCCAGGTGCATATATTCAAATTAAATTCGGAAAATGTCAATCCTTGACCACTTGTGGGTGCATGACGATACATTCTAACTAGCGGCAGTAGGTTATATGAAATTAGCTAATGTTGATACTTTGTGTTTGCGGTCATATGCCAGGCCTGCTGTTGGCCACACTGATTTATTTAATTTATTTTTTTTGCATGAAACTGTCATAAGTGGTCAAGTCCACAAAGGACGAGGAAGGAAACCCGTGGTCCATCCTTCTTCGTAAGCCCCATTTCCCTCACTCGAGGCCATGGCATGTCGACATCACGGAAACTGTCATCAGTCCACGCTTGCATACGGAAGTCACCAAGCGTGGTATCAGAAAGTCATGTGAACGATGGAAGTGTTGTCAATCCACGCTTACCTGTCAGTCCTCCGCCCAAGCTGCGTCGTCTTATGTGCTTGCCATCATCGCTGAGTTGGCGCTTGAGACGCAGCGTCAGCTCGGGCTGGCTGGACTTCCTGAGCGATGCGGAGCACGGCGGGTTGAGGATGTGGTCCAGCTGCATGGAAAACCAAAGAATATAGGCCGCGTTAGCGGTGTATCGACGTCAGAATGCCACATTTGAGGCAACAAGAACATTGCATCTCATGCAAACGTGCTACAGGTGGCACATCGCATATAAACGGTGCATGGGACACTGACTTGGTGTATCAGTGAAATGCCTTTAAGCACAGATTTGAAATGTTTTTTTCATCTCAGAAAGTCGATCATTTTCTGAAGTAAATAAAGTTTTACAAAATTTCAAAAAAAATTTTTAAAAAAGGCCATCCCCCAATAATGTATCTGTCACTAATTATAAACATTAGATAAGATGCAAATGTGCTAACTTTGGTCCTTTAACTTTGAATGTAAATAAGCTTCATCTTCCTGACAGTTAACTTATTTGAACTAAAGATAGATCAATAAATTGTGCAGTGGCGCCGAGGGGGTCAAAGTTTGAGGGGGTTATGACTGCTGATAAGCTATCAGAAGTTTCCAATAAAGTGCGCTCTAATCTAATTTTCGCCTCACACATACATACATACATGTAGATACATACATACATGTAGATACATACACACAGGTATATATATACATATAAATAAAGAAAAAACCTTGCCGAGGGCAATAGCCAGGTGACTTTTGACCTTCCCTCCTGGGTTCCTGAAGGCAACATCAAACCTAACCTGCCCTGACCTTCCTTCCTTCCTTCCTTCCTGGCTGGCTGGCTTCTTTCATGGGCCGCCTGCTGTGGACACTGCCAACAAGAGTTTATTTCCACAGCAAACACCGGCGGGTCACCACAACCAAGCTCGACTGCTATGAATATGACACACACATGATCCTTTGCTTTTGTTTGGGTTTTTTTTTTTTTCTTTCAATGAAAGAAACCAATGACTGGCTCAGGCCGGACCGAGTGAAAGTGGCAGAAAGCGGAGCAGACACATGTCCATTCGACTTTCGCTCCTCACAAATTTAGTGACAAGAGAAAACAAAGGCAAAGGAATATATGTGAAGAGTAACAACGAAGAAACGATGTCCACACGGATCACTATTCTTTCTTATGACGTGTCATGTGTCGAACCCTTCCCGGCTCATATGGTAAAGACACTTGAAAAAGGGCCGACAATGCACTGTCGGCGGTTCTTTCAGTGGTCGCTAGGACGCCGAGAGTACACGCGGGCGTTTAAAACAGGAAGCTGGAGGGCTGCGCGCCGATCACGACACAGCTCTCATCTTGCTCCCCCTGCCATTGTCTCGCTCACGTCTTTCATGTTTCCCGTGCACTGGACGGGCTGCATCTCAGCACAGCACAAAGCATCCCGGTGTAAAAATCACATAGCGGATACCAGCATCCATTTTTTGTAGTCATTGAAAATGTCGTCAATCATGGGTCATCTGTTCAAAGAAGAAGGCCAAGTCAAATCAAATGCCCTGAATCACAAAAGAGTCTCAAATGGCTTTACATGCCGCCCCCACTTATCAAATCTTAACATCATCTGATCTTAACCCCGCGGGAAGGCAAGGAAAAACTCAAATATCAAAAAAAAGCGCCGATAATGGGTTCATAGAAAGTAACAGGCTTGTTTTGCAATCCACTTCAATGCCAAATAAAATGCCATCCGACAAAACAGTGATACAATAATCAATTCTAAAAATATTCGAGAGTGGCACCCTAACTGGAACTTTGTCACCGTGAGCTAAGAGCGGTTACTTGGGCTCACCTCGTTAGCGTGTGTGCGTTAATTTGATTCATTTTATGCTAATTTCGGTTCGCCCGTTGATGACGTTTCGCATTCATGTTACGATTAAGCTCGTTTAACAGTAAATGGCTTAGCTTAACGTTTTGCTGTTCGAATACCCGACGTTCAATTGTCTTGTGGCAGTTTTACCGCCAACTCACTGACGTTGCACACGCAATTGCGCGGCTAGGCTAACAATTTGGGGAGCTGCGCAGTCGAGCGAAGGAAGAAGCCCTTGAAAAGCGCTTTGAATTAAGTTTACATTGTGTCTATGTTAGTGATTTTCCACTTAGTGCGGGTGGGCCAAAAAGAGTATTCCCCCCCCCC
Organism: Hippocampus comes; assembly: GCF_001891065.2. Classification (NCBI taxonomy): domain Eukaryota; kingdom Metazoa; phylum Chordata; class Actinopteri; order Syngnathiformes; family Syngnathidae; genus Hippocampus; species Hippocampus comes. The sequence continues at coordinate 76,539 of NW_017805994.1, forward strand.
CTGCAATAAACAGGGGCTCACTTTACTTGACGGTGTGGTAAGACGCACTCTGTGACATAAACATCATTACTCTCTCTTTCTGGGCTCACGGTGGTAAAGTAAACTAATGTTCCACCAGACCTTCTCAGCTGACATCTGTCTTGTTCAACCCCCGCGAGGGATTTTTTTTCTTCTTCTTCCTTCCTTCAGTGTTTTTGTCCGGGGAGGGGGTGAAATCAAACTCTCACAGCGGAAAGGCAACAAGCTCAGCAGACGCGATGGCCCCAGCGGACACCGACACTTTCGGCCCCATCAACTGGCCGCAGCTCGGGGTTGTTGAACTTGGAGAGCGGTCGCGTTTCCTGTGTCGACATGATTTAAAGTTGGAAAATATAGGAGGCTCTTTCCAACGGTGACTTCACACCGCTGCGGCAGAAAGTGTGAAGAAGCACCGACAAGTGTTTCTATATTTTGCCGACGAAGCTCTCCGACACTCTGCGGGTCAAAAAAACGTGAAGCGCTATTGGGGTCATGATTCTGGAAAATGTAATTCAGGACGTTTTAAGGTCGGGTGGATCAAATTTCAGTAGGAGTCAACCCAAAAATATTCTTGACAAGAATATGTTCGATGCAACCCCACTCGTCAAAACGCGGCATTCTGATTATTAATAACGCATATGTGAGTTACGCAGTAAAATCTTGATGGTTCTTAGGCAAAGGGAAAGTATGAAAATCAGACATAATTTACGCAGAAAATCAAAATTTTCAGTGACCGAATGACGTCTGAAGTCTTCAGTTAAAGTCTAACTCCGCCTACCTTGTTTCCCTCCAGAAATTGGCCGCAGGGTAAATTCTGACCATGCGACATGTTAGCCGGCGTTCGAGTCCAAATGTACCTCTGTCGTGTGTCATTCAAAAAGTGGCAGGACAGGTGTCAAAAATCAAAAAGATGCAACGCCAGGAAGGGAAACGTTCTCTGGGAAAAGGAGAGTTAATCAGATTGCGCTAATCCTATTAGCCGCTAAAGCGTACACAGTTAGCGGGCGCCCGTCCGGCTGTCCGGGCTGACAGCAATACAAAGTTAAACATTATCCAGTGCGAGCAAATAGTGGAGTGAAGCACCGCCGGGCCAGCAATGAGGTAACTTTGATGGAATCAACAATTTGAGCCCCCAATCTGTCAGCTGAAAGGTAGCAAGGTGACAAGTGGCCGCCGTCTTTGTGGAATTTTCTTTTAAAAAAAAACAAAAAAACAATTGAGCGCTGAGGTTCACGACTGATTTTGCTTCCCATGCTAATTTTGACGGCGCAAAGTTGTGTCTCATTCTTTAATGTGCATTGTGACCGAGTTGTGTGTCTTATATGTGCCTGCATCACATTTTTGGACATCTATATGTGCCCCTGTGTGTTTCTTCGATGCTTCCAGACTTGTTTGGAAAATAGCCGTGTGTCTATTTGCGCCTGTCTTCGTCACAAAGGGGGAATTTTGCATCTGTATGCGCCTGCGACGCGAAGGTATTTGCACGTCTTTATCCGCCGCCGCCGTCGTCGTCTCTTTCTTGGATGTTTAAACGAGTGTTACCTGACGATATTATATGGTTTGGTTAAACATTCTGGTGTTTTATATGTCGGCTTTACAGTCACCTTCAGCTGAAAGTGACAAAGAACAGCTTGAAGCAAGCACACTTGGCTTCTTGTTTGGAAAAGTGTCTGGAATATATCCTTTTTTTAAACCAATTGTGGGTGGGCCTGGAACGTATGCAAATGATATGATAAACGGCGCTTCACTGGGTATTCATTCCGCTCAAGACGCGTTGGTCTTTGCCAATCCCCCTGTTATCAGTCGCTGGCAGCCCCGGAGATAGCGGGTCTTGCTGGGGCGGTGCAATCATTGACAGCCAGTCGATTTCCTTCCCTCCAAGTCAACAGGTGCTTGGAGACAGAAACGCACGACAAGCCCCCGACTCAAGTGTTTTTCAGGCACACGGCCCGCCCCGTCGTATTCGTGCCACGCCAACTGCCCCAGGATGCTTGTTCAGCAAAGCAGGATGCTCACACCTACGGGACGAGCGGACAGGTTTTTGATACTTCAACACTGCCGCCGAGCAATGTCAACAGCGTCGGCGTCACTAAAGCTAGCGGCTAACAGCTAAACTCATTTGAAATATCTGAGACATTTAAAAAAAAAATAATGTATGGTAACTTATATATATATATATATATGTATATATATATATATATATATTTTTTTTTTTTTTAAATGGAGAAACTGCTGCTGGAATTCTCCACACTCGCAATAAGCCAGGCACTTTTCTGAGCCGGTCGCAAACATCCATAAGTTCCTCATTTTCCCACCCGTCTATTTCCGGAATAAAAGTCATCTAAACATTGCGCGCGCGCGCGCACGCACGCACACACGCGCTCTGCAATTCAAAAAAAAAAAAAAAAGAAACGAAAACACATTGCTGGCAATGTTCACTACAAATAATCCAGCAAACATATTTTCTATTACCATGACGGCTACTAACACACACACACACAAAAAAGGGTGATGACTCACAATTGGATCTGTCACTTTTGTAAGATTTCACTGAGTATGGGGATAAAGATCGGTGGCGTCGCAATGCGAATACCTCCGGACGCATCAATTTTAATTTCTGCCTGTTGTGGGGAAGCTGGCATGGCAACTTGGTTTTAATTTGCACTTGGGGAGTGTAGCTGCGCCGACGTTTTAATGCTAAAAAGCGTGTGGCGTTTCACATGATGTTAGCATTAAGCTGGCAGGCTTTCAGTCGAACTTAGCTGGCTTGGTTCAAGTTTTACTGTTTAAATATGCAATGTTTCTTTTAATCAATTGATTCTCTTGGACTTTGTATTTTGCAAGCCAGTTTTGCAGGAAACTTTTTCTTCAATAGACAAACACCTTGAAGTATGCACGTTTTGCCTCATATTTGCGCCAACGAGAGTGAGAACAGACACCAAGAAAAATACTTTTTATGGTGTATCTAAAAATTTAACCGTAATGAAAATTGTACTGACGTTCATGTGTAACAATAAGCTTAAATCTGTTTAAGCTTATTGCCTGGCCTGGAACAATACGATTTACATTTCTGGTGCTAGAGTTGCCAAATAATGGTCCTTTGCGGTGGTTTTTGTTTCTTTTTTTTCAGAACCTGGGGAAAAACAGGGAGGAGTACACACGTGGGAAAAAGAGACAATATGCAGATCATAACCTCGGCCAAGCACTTTGTCAACTTGGCACAAGCTGAGGAAGTGCCTCCTCAATGTTGGTGTGGCTGTGGGAAATCTTGTTTTTATTCAAACAAGTTTTTCTCCTTTGAGTGAGGAGTGCGCTGATAAACATGCCTCATGCCTTCAGCCAAGTTTCTAAAGAAAGTTGCATTAAGTCATTAAGCATCCAAAAGGCAAGTAATGGCCTGTCATAGCTGTAAAAGCGGTGAATGACACACTTGTTTTTCACTGCCCCTTCACCTTCAATGGGATGTTTGAAAGGGGAAACAGGGTGGAAAATGGATTACTTTTATGTTGACATACCTACAAAGTATTATTAACGTGCAGTTTCATATATCGTTTCAAATACACAAGGAAAATTAAGCATTTATCCCAGTTTTAGGTTTCAGCCCTAACATAATTGACAACGGCCCCATTGGCTGATTTTGGTGTCATTTTAAGTGTGTCATGGACAAATGTAACCTGATGGCACAAAACAAGAAAGAAAAAACAAAAAGTGGAGCAGCACAAAAGTCAGAAACGGGACAGGAAGACAAAGAAAAAGGAGGGCTAGAAAGGAGCATTTGATCAAATTCAACTGTTAATTGTTTGCTTTTATCTTCTGTGGCGTCTTCTTTTTTCACGAACAAAAGATAAACGTCTGCTTGCAGATGCCCACATTTTGAGAGTTTGTCCATGGATGTGAAAATAAAACTTTGCACTGCAGTACACAGATGTGAAGGACCCTGTGATTGCCAAGCGTGGGTCCCAAAATGTGGTTTTACAGTGAAAAACGAGTGATGTTTTTTTTGAGGGGGTGGGGGAGGCTTAAGTTATGCATGCTTTTTATTTGATTTTTTTTTTTACCTTCTCGTCTTCTTCACACTCATCATCTTCTGTACTCTCTGTATTTCGATCCTCTTCCACTTTGGAAACTCTCCCGAAATCCGAGTCGAGGTGGCCGCCTCTCAAATCCACTTGGGCGGACATTTCTCCACTCCCCTCCATGGTCGTCTCACGCAAGGACGAAGAAAAGAAGGAGGAAGAGAAGACCCCCCATCGAGGACGTCCGTCCGCCCCCCAAAAAGTAAGCGTTAGCCGCTAATTATCCCGCACCTGCGCAGTGACTTCATTCTCCGCGCGGCGGGTATAAACACAACAAACGGCCGCGGAAGTAAGCAATGGAGTTGTGGCTTCTTCGCACCGGGTGGCGACCACTGTCACCTGCCGGAAGAGAAGTCCATATTTCGGTTTCAAGCGCCTCTTCCCTCGGCTCGGCCGCTAACGCTTCCGCCACTGGAACTCTCACGACCGTGGCTTCAACTAGTCCAGCAGAGAGCGGCGCCCAAAAGAGCCAAACGTAAACCGCGCCCCCATGGAGGGAGCGCCGACCAATCGCGTCGCGGCGAGTTTTGACCAACTTTAGTAAACGGAAGTCATCGCGAGTTGAGCGTGTCACGCTAATAACGATGTTGTAAAAGTTAATATGAAAAGAAAAAGTTGTAACTACATGATTAAGATTTGACTAAAAACCCGTTAAAGCGGTTGTGCGCGTGTCTTTGTGTGAGTGTGTGTTTAAGTGTTTATTTAAGGTTTTGGGATTGTCGCCGATGTATGACGTCACTATACACCCCGTGTCGTGGGGTGTCATAATCATGGCTTCGAACTACTGTCACTGCATGTTTTAATTTTTAGATTTTTGAGAAATAAAATGTGTTCAAGCAAAAAACAACAATAATATGTATTACTACTACTACTACTACTACTAGTACTATAATGCAAAAAAGTTCATAAAAAAAAGGGGGCGGTGGTTGCAACGTTTGCATGATGGCACCGGGTCCCCACTTTAAGGGATTTTTCACTCTTGCCGAGTTATCGGCTTTTTGCAGCCGCAACAGCGGCCTCTATCGGCCAAAGTCAGAAACGTTGGCTGGAAAAGACCCAATCATGCTTTTACGAACACGCGTAAGCCTCTCAAATTCAGTCTAAAGTCACCAGACAGCGATTTGTAGACTACGTGGGTGATAAATGTGAAACGTGGCCAGCAAATTGTCATTTTCATCCAAACTTTTTCGAGCGCAATTGGTACTGCTAGCATAGCCTGACTTGGTCCTGCTCGCCCCGCCCTTACCCATGTGCTCAACCCCAGGCGGCGCATGCGCACAGTGCCCTGCTCTCTCCACTGTTTGCATTGTGTCTGAACGGAACAGAGCCGGACCGGCGAGCCCGTCCTTCGAATATATACCCCCCCTCCCCTTAACGCTGCAATGTCGGGCAGGTCGGTCCGAGCGGAGACCCGGAGCAGGGCCAAGGATGACATCAAGCGAGTTATGGCCGCTATCGAGAAAGTACGAAAATGGTAAGAGGCGGTGGAGGGGAAGGCGGTGTGTTGAGGGGGGTGGGAGACAAAAAGCAGTCTCTGTGGTTATCTAACGAGAGAAAGCCGTGTTGCCGGGGCTGGGGGGGTGCGAATGGGGAACCTACTGAAATGAAACAATTAGGAGGCTTTTGACGATCGAGCTGGTTCGCGACGCGTGTGTGTACCAGCATAGGGGAGCTGTCGCCCGGCTGCGGAGCAGCTCCTCCTGCCCGCGCGGTGGAAACCAGGAGCCATTTCGAAATCAGTCACATGAAGCCGCCTGAAGCCGAACACACACGGCTTTGAACGCCCCGGAGAGCCGCGATGCTCGACCCGGCGACGTTTGAACGACTAAGTCCTCGACTACGAGCACTTTGAAGCTCTTTGGGGGGTCTTATACCAAGCGCCTTTTTTGGTCGAAGTGAGTAAGAGAACGAGGCTCCAGGGTGGCGGTGGGGGTGGGGTGCGGGAAGTCGGCTGCTGGGACGGGGCGGTGAATGGCTTGAAAAACAATGATTTCACTGAATTGCAATTAGTTCAAACTATCAGGTTTAATTAGCATTAACAGTTGGGTGTGTTAAATTGTCACCGCATGTTATGCGTGGTCGCAATGTAACTTGTGGCTTGAGCGCATTTCACCTGCGCCAACAGTTCATAAATAAATAAATACAACATCACTGTCATCACTATATCATGCTCAGTTAGAATTGACACTGAGTGCGTGAAATTAGCACAGCGCAAAATGCTTGCTAGATTGTATAGTACAATTGCATTGATAAACGCACATACCCCGGCCGGGTCAAAGGTTTCAACACAACGAAATTCTTGTGATTCATTAAAATTTGTTTTGAACAGCTTAATCAGCTTCGACAGTTAGTATGTGTGAATTTAGCTTGTCACTTAGTGTGTGCTAACTCGTGCTTGCTTGCTCACAATACTAATTGGACGCACAACACTGGGTCAAAACTTTGTAATATTACAGCTTACAGTTCAGTCATTTTTATTGTTATTTTATTATAACAGTTACACACCCAGTTGCCATTTACGCGGGTGTGTGAAATTAGCACAGCAGTAAACGCGTGCTAGTGCGGGTCGCCCAGTCGAAATACTGGTTGGAAGCATGACCCCTAAATATTTAGTTAACAGTGCATATCGTGAATGGAATAAAATGATCATTTCCCATTTTATGACGTCCTTATGACTTATTATGGTTATTTTTACCAAGAGATGGCGCTCTAAGCGCGGAGCAAAATGCACGATGGAAAACTTTATCGCATTAAACTGGACTTATTTAGAATTGCGCAGTTTTGAGAAGATGTACTGCTGCCATGCAATTCTGCTGTTTGTGTCCAGGGAGAAGAAATGGGTGACTGTGGGAGACACGTCCCTTCGTATCTACAAATGGGTGCCGGTGACGGAGCCCAAGTCGGATGACGTGAGTAGGATTGCAAAATTCGAGGAATTTACAAAGCTGGAAATTTTCCATGGGAATTACAACAAGTTAAGAAGGAATGTTAAAAAAAACAGAATGTTGGTTTTTAACACAGCTTGTACTGTGACATCGTCCTGGCTAAAATAACCAGATTTCATGCATGTACCTTGATTTAACAACAAAAAAATATGTGGGGAAGGAAAGAGAGATTTTGTATGGGTGTTTGCTGAGGACAAAACTTTTCTTTTATTTAAGCTTCATTATAATACATTGCCATTAAAATAGCTTCACTTTCCATTGAGAGTTTGCAGTTTGGAATATTTCCCATCCGAACATCCCGTTGGGATAGAAACGGGGTCATGGCTCAGTGGTAGCGTGGTCGTTTCCCAACCCAGAGGTCGGCGGTCTGATCTGTGTGTGACTTTGGATTGCTTTATTCATTCTTCTTGTCTTGAAGAAAAACAAGAACAAGAAGAAGGGCAAGGATGAGAAATACGGTTCCGAGTTGACCACCCCCGAGAACAGCTCCTCTCCCGGCATGATGGACATGCACGGTGGGCATCAAAAATGCTTCCCGTCCCGCATTTCACCACGGGTGGGGAAAAGAACGGTCAAATATTTCAATATTGTGCATTCCAGATGACAACAGCAACCAGAGCTCCATCGCTGACTCTTCGCCCGTCAAACAAGAAACAAGTTGTAGCACCAGCCCAGCACCAGAGTCTGCCGGAGCTTCTCAACGCGACAATAGCGACATCAAGACCGAGCAAAGTCCAGACGCTAAGAGGGGTGAGAGACTCACGCTAACGTGTCCCCGACAACAATTTGCCTTGGAGCGGTGAGGTTTAAAATTAAAAGCGCACGGTGTACCAAAAGGGCGCCCGCAAGGGGCTAAATGTTCACATTGTTGGCCCAAGCGGCTCGTGTTGGCATCGTTAGCCCACGTCTCGTTTCTGTTGCGGCCAACCTCTCAGGTAAGAACGCGGCGTCGGCGGAAGCGTCTGAGCGAAGCGCAAAGCGGGACCCCGAAAAAGACTCCAACGGCAAAGCCACTCAGGTAACCATGACAACAGGTCCGCTTGTACCCACAACAGACGACAGAGCCACCAATCGGTGTTTTGGGTTTGTCTCTCAGGATGTGGACCAAGAGGCCCCGCCCACAAAGAAGTGCAAAGTGGAGTCTCAGGACTTTGAGGAGAGTTAGTTTCCTCGATGCCTCCCCCTCCATTAACTCTATTAGGGCTAATGGACTCCCACAGACACCCCCCCCCCCCCTGTCCCAAAGGGGGAATCGACCCACCCCCTCCCCACCTCATCCTCCTTCTGTACACCACGGATGTTAGAAATCTGATGCCGCGCTTCCAATCCACCAACATGGAGCATCCGCCGGGATAGAGGAGGATTCCGGGGGAGGGGGGGGTGTGCCCGGATGGTCCCACTAGATTGATTTTAGGGTTTCTTTTCCTCAGGAGGGTCAACGCACTGTTACGAAAAATGGATCACAGGAGAAAAAAAAGTGCTGCTGTTAGTGGAAGTCTCTTCTCTCTCTCCATGGAGACAGTGTCCCGCTTTTTTACCCAAGGCGGCTTGTGGTGCCATCTTATTGGCTTTGCCTTAAAAATTAATTCCGGACAGACATCCTATAGGTTCAGTTAGCTTAGCACAAAGTCAGGAAGCAATATCAAGCCTTTCTGTCCTCCTTGTAGGATGAGAGGCTGGCAGTTGGTGGTGCCATCTTTTATTTTGCCTTAAACTTTATTCCATACAAAAAAATGAAAGGGGGCATGTCATCGTACACTACAGGTTCAGTTAATGTTGCATATTTTAGCATAAAGTCCGCAAGCATTTATTTTTGGGGGGTGAGGGAGGGGGTGGTTAATCCAGGAAGATTTGTCCTCTTTTAATTAGTGTACCTTAACCAGAAAATAGGAGTACAAATTGCGGCCTAATTAGCTTGATGCTAAATTTTCCATGTGGCGGTTGTAGCGTAGTTTAGCATAAAGTCCAGAAACATGAGAAAACCAGGAGATAGGAAAGACTGAGGTGCACCCTGCTGCTTGTGGGCTTGACTGTCCTCGCATTTTTAATGTCAACGACGCCCAGTAATGTTCGTGCATCTTAGCATCTTTTTTACAAAATATTCTAGGAACCCAACAAGGTTAGCATAGCTTGACGAAAAGTCTGAATGCAGGACGAAACCAGTAAATAGGATGACAAAACGAGGCGTGTTTGACTTGATGCTAAAGTCGCGGCCCTTTTTTTTAATGGACCTATCCAGGCAACCAACCAGGTTAGCATATTTTAGCATGAAATCAGAGGAAAATGGGAAATGAGATGACAAAGAGCCCTGTTTTGACACTACTGCGTTTGTTTTTTTATCATCACTGTCATCCCAACTCCCAATTAGGTTAGCGTGTCTTAGCATCCAGGAAAGGTAATGTCGGAAATAGGACAAAAAGCGATGCTAACTTCCAATTAGAAAATGTTTTCCATGAACATTTTGTTTTCTGGTGCTGTCTAATGGCTGGATCCGCATGGCTCGATGTGAACTTCCCGCAGGTAGCAGACTGGCTAGCCGGCTAGCTAACGGGTGCGCGCACATGGTCGGAGAGAAGAGACGCTGTTCGGAGGACGGATTAGCATATACCTCATTCCCAGTCCAGCCGCGCTGGAGTTTCCAATGCTATTCTCTATGACATTGACAGTGAAATGACTTAGCATTAATATTTGCGCTCATTTTTTTTCCCAACACTTTGTAGCTTTTCACCCGATTTGAGCCCAGGAGTCGCTTCCAAGTGTGTTCACAGTGTGAAATCTTGTACCTCTTTTGTTTCCTCTTCTCACACCTTCTGGACCAGTTTTGTTTGTTTCATTCTAGAACTTGTACAGATTTATGCTTTGTTTTGACTTATTTATTCCATCGGTAGTGCTTGGTTTTTATCGTCCAATGGTTTTGTTTCTTAATAAAACTCTCAAAATTTTGGACTCTGTTGTACTTCGCGCCACTTGCACCCCGCTGGAATTTTGAAAGCGGAGCCCCCGTAGCCAGTTTCATTCAGCAATGTGAAATTCGGTAAACTATCAATCATGAGTAGAGCCACAAAAAAAGTCTCATGGTGTCTTTTTTTTTTTTTTTTTAAATAAATCCCATTCACAAAACCAGTTTCACTTGGCAACATGAAATCAATGAAAAACTCAGCTGTGAAAGCCATAATGTTTTCAAAACCTGAAATTTAGAAGACATGTATACAATCGCGTAGACCCCCCCCCCAGAATTCTCAAGAGGACAAGCTTGGCAGTCTGCCATGTTGGTTCCTTGTGGCTGTTTGTAGGTACAATTCCCAATTTCCAGAGGTCCTTTAAAACGAACCTTTCCTCAAGATTTTGTCCCAACGTCATAGCGGTTTTTTTTTTGTTTTTTTTTCGACAAACGAGCAATGTTAAACTGGGAAAAAAAGTGTCTTTTTAATGACAAATTTTGGTGACTTTGCAAAAAACAAGCAAGATGGTACCACACTTGGAAGTCACAACCCTTTCTTCATTCTCAATATTAAAAAAAAAAAAAAAAAAGCTGGGTCGGTGAAAGCGTGGACTTGCTGCTTGTATTGGACTGTTAAAAGTACAGATAGAGTACATAGAAAAAGGGACATTTGACAAACACATCCGGAGACGCCCGCGACATATAAAACATGAATGCATCACGTACCAAGTGCACAAGTTTTTGTTTTCTATACAATAAATGGGAGGGCATCTTATAAACAGAGCAGAAAAATAAGCGTTTTGTACACTTGAGCTGCATGATGGCAGTGTGCGCACATTGGTCACACAAGAAGCTTCTGATCTGTATTATATACTTTTTTTTCTTTTCAAAACGCGAGTCACATTGTACGCGCGGAGATTCAGTAAGATCCACCAAAAGTTGTGCTTCCCCATGACATTGATATGTTGAAGAAATTCTGTTTGTGTTAGCATGAGGGCGGTGCCAAGCAAGCTGTTTCGCTTTATGAAAATGCTCAATGAATTGATTCCCTCTTTCCCATCCCAGCCTTTGAATTACATTAACGTAACAAACGAGCCAGTCTTTACGCTAAAGCTAAAACAAAAGAACAGCTTCATACAGTGATCATTACAAACACGATCATCTGAAAGTGATTACGTTTGAAAACCATTCTTCCAACACGCAAAAAAAAAAAAAAAAAAGCAACATATTTGTCAATAATGGTTGCAAACACCGCATTGACGCCGTTATTCATGGTTAAAGTGAACAGTGCAAAGACGGCAAGTTTGCAGAGCTGCTACAGTAAGAACGGAATCGTGCTTGCTCGCTTACATCGCTGAGGCCATCCGCGAATATCAGGGGTAAAAAAAACACAACAACTGGAAACAAAGATTAATCACAAGGAAAACATGATTAATTATTAAAAGTGTCGACGCTAAAATGTGTTTTAAGAGCAAAAATGTCTTCACATGGCATCCAACCATTATGCGAACCACTTAGTCCTCACGAGGGTCGTGCCGGAGCCTAACCCAGCCGTTTTTGGGCAGCAGGCAGGAGACACCATGAAACGGTTGCCAGCCAATTGCATCGCACAGATAGACCAACAATCATCTGCGCGCACACTCACACCTTCGGGACAATTTCGAGTGTTCCATTAAGCTGCCATGCATGTTTTTGGAATGCGCGAGGAAACGGGGGTACCCGGAGAAAAGCCACGAGGGCACGGGGAGAACATGCAAACTCCACACAGGAAGGCCGGAGCCCGGAATCGAACTTCTGGACCTCGGCACTGTGAGGCAGACGTGCTCTCCAGGTGATCACCGGGCCTCCTCTTAGCATAGTAGGGACAATTTTTATTTTTTATTTTTTTTTTAAAAGTGTAACGTTTGTGAAAGCAGAACAGTCTAGTGGAGTCTGAAAATAAAACAGTAACATCACGGACATTCCTAACACGTCGGATTCATGGATATGCTTTGCTGCAGAAAATGTCTTTTTTGGGGGGGGCAGGGGGTGTCAAAACATTTTAGGGGATTCTAGAATGTGCTGTCGATGCTAATTCAACTAGGAAATGACGCAACAGGACGTACGGTTATGGAATTGCATAAAAACGTGAACTGGTTTGTTTATTCTTCAAAGACAAACTTATCCTGGAGATTTTGTTTGATTTTGACCAAATTTGAACTACGTTAGAGCATGTAGGTGAGGCCAAATTACAAAATATTGGCGTTTTCATCAGTGCCTTATACCGGGAACATGTTTGTGTAAATTCAGACTTTGAGCACACAATATTTGGTAGCCATGTCTATTAAGAGTAGACCACCAAAAAAAAAAAAAAAAAAAACTCACAATGGCATGCCTGAAAAGACATGGGGCGTCACCCATTTTAGGTTCATTCCGGCTGTTACGTGGGGTCGTTAATAGTGAGTCCTGGGGCTTTTGTCCAACCGCGACCAAATTTGAACCTCTTCTACCAGACAGATGAACGACACCAAATATAAATTATATATATATATTTTTTGTCAACGCATGTGGGTGGAGCACAGAGCCGAAAAGGTACAAGGAGCATGGCGTTTTGGTTTGAAGCAGACATTTTTGAGCCATTTTGGCCGTTTTCATGGGTCCTTCAAAGAGAAACTCCACCTCGATTTTGATCCAAGCGCGACCAAATTTGAACCTCGCCATCGAGACAGTTTTGAGTTTTCATGTCCGATGACATCAAACATGAGGTGACCCGATTGGTTGGGCGGCTCAAAAGGAACGTTTGCTCCCGAACGGCCGCGGTCAACTACTTACGTCGGTGGCCGAATATCGGGAGCGGTGAGGTTTTGCATCCGAGAAAGGTCTAGAAGGTGCGATCGTCGCTGCAGGACTCAGTGGTGTGGTCAAAGACCTCGCAGATTTTGCAGTACGGCCGCTCACTGTCACGGTGGCCGCGGTAGCTGGAGTGCGGCACGGCGTCGGGACTCTGCGCCTGCGTGGGGCAGTCCTCCGTGTCGTGCAGGTCGAAGCGGTCACAGATGTCGCAGAAGGGACGCAGCGTAGCTTTTTTGTCATGCTTGGACTCCGCCGGCTCCACACTGACCAAATGAGGGGAACATTTTTCTCAGTCCGTTTGTACGCAACGAACGGGCCAACTACAACAAATGCGCGATTTAATCCGGGTAAAGAACAAGAAAGTCCAAAAATACATCGAAACGTATATCGATATCTACAGATCCTTTTCATGCGTTTCAATTGGCCAAAAGTGCCCGAGTGGTAAATTTTTAGAGATCGAATGTCAGGCCGAGGCCGCTGTCACATCTCGGATGGTGGCACGAATCCGGAGTAGCTGCAGAAAACCCACGCGAGCAAGTTTGGAACCGCAAACGGCAGAACTGCGATGCGTGCCGTCCACCGGTGCACCACGCTGCCCGTAGATGATTTCGATGTGCGCTCTTACCCGTCTGCGGCGTCGTTGCCGATGAACTCGGCCACGGCCAGCTTCTTCAGTTTGATCTTCAGCTCTTCGTTTTTGCGCTGCAGGTCGACGATGACGCTGTTCAGGAAGTTGATCTGACGGGAGAAACGTTTGGACAAACGTCGGCTTTGGTGACAACGGCGACGGCGGCATGCGGATGGGCGCCCGCCTCACCTGACCCTCGGCGAACTCCTTCTCCTCCTTAAGCTGCTCCAGAGCCTTGTCACCTGAAGGGGGCGGTGGCGAGTTAAGGAACAAAATCGACACGTGGTCGCTCCGACTCACGAAAATGACAGAGAAGGTCCCGCTCTCGTCTCCGGGTTCTAGTCCCAAGTGAAGGTCGAGTTCTTTGAGAAAATTCTGGTCCAAAGGTTGCTATTTATATTTGTATTCAAGTCAAGTCACATTTGATTTCGCCCTTCATCACAAACCGTCTCAAAGGCCTTCACATGCCCACAGTTGACAAGTATTCCCGACATCCCCTGACCTTAACTCCGAGGAGGGCGAAGAAAACTCAAACTCTGGTCACCTGAAAGAGCCTCCTCCCGCTCGCCGTCCTCCGAGGTCGACCGTCTCAGGAGCCTTTGCTCCAGGTCGCGGACGCGCTCCCGCAGCTGAGCCTTGTCGTGCTCCAGTGTGGCCACGGCCGAACGCAGCGTCTCGGCCACGGCGTTCTGGCCCCGCAACGCCGCCACCTGACGGGAGAAAAGCGGAGTAGACGCCACGATGAAGAGCAAGGAGGATCGATGGCGGGGTCCTTCTTCTGGCCAAGCACCTCGTTCCGCAGCGTCTGCAGCTCGCGGTCTTTGTCGTTGGCAACCGCGTCCGGGGATTCCTGGGCACCAGAGTCCTCAGTGGGCATCTTTCTGCACAAAAAAACAAAACAAACAAAAAGAAAAAAAACTGACTTTACACATATTCCCATTTTTGATGAAGACGAACGAACGTCTCGATGGTGATTCATATTGATGGCTCCGTTTACATTCAAAACTCGTATTGAGAGTCGTTTTTATATAAGCTTGAATTGAATCGAACTTTGGAAGATTTAATTGATATTTTGATGTTTGATTCATGTTTGTCACTGCTTGAGGAGTACGTGTCACATTTGAATTCGTATCAACGTCAGATGGATTCCTATGCATCTATGATATGAAGCGCTTTTTCCTCAAGAGGGCGGCGGGCGTCTTCGGGCAGTAGGCGGCGGACACCCGCAACTGGTCGCCAGCCAAACGCAGGGCACACATCGACAAACAACAAACATTCACACCTCTGGACAATTTCCAGTGTTCCGTCAACCTGCCATGCAAGTTTTTGGAACGTGGGAGGAAAGCCGCATACCCGGAGAAAAGCCACCCAGGCACGAGGAGAACATGCATCCTGTAATCAATTATGTTTGTCCTGAAACGATCCTAGCATAGCTTGGAGACATGTCAACAACAAAAACGAGAGCAACTTCACTGCCTTGTCAGTCTTCATTGGAACAAACATCTGAGCTGCGAAGCTAACAGATGTTCTCGCTCTACAAAGCCACACGCACGCGCACACACCGTGATGTCATTGCTGGAGCCAGGCGGCGCAAGGAGGACAGCAATTACATAACACCGGCAGAGTGATGGGCGGAAGCGGGAAGTGTTTTGTTTTGTGTGTGTGTGTGTGTGTGTGTGTGTGTGTGTGTGTGTGTGTGTGTGTGTGTGTGATGATAGCTCAGCCAATTACATGCATCCGCAGCTGACATATCACGGTGGGGAGGGGGCGTGTACCATGCAAAAACACCCGCGCACATGCGCAGACATTCTAAAAATAAATGTGAACATCGGGCAGAAGCTCACCAGAAAAACAACACGCATCATCTGCTACTTTGAATAATTACGGCATCTTTCCTCCAAAGGGAGCCTCTGCTCCATTCGACGCCATGTCTCAATTCATCGGGAGGTGTGTCGTCCATGCCAATAAATGAACGCATCACCTGCAACATGAATAACTATTTTTCACTACCGCAAGAAAAAGAGGCAGAGAGGTTCCCCAACTAAGTTGCAGTAGGATGCGTTGTTCTCACAGGCAGGCGGATTATGCGCCCGCGTCTTCTCTTTGCTCCTTCAAAGTGAGGTTCTACGATGAATCATCAACCCGTTTCTTCGTCGCAAGAAAGACAGAACAGGACTTAATCAACACTTGAAAATATGTGAATGTCTAATGCATTCAGGCAGATGGGAGGGATCAAACTATGCCATATATTTTAGAAACTATCAGATGTTATGATGCTTTTTTTTTTTAATATGGCCTCTCAATGTTGCAGATTGTCCCCGTTTGATTGTTTGAACATATGACAAGAACAAAAAAAAACAAAGAATGCCTCCGAAGACGCACAGCATATCATGAATGCGACTTACGACTCATGGATGTGGTGTTGCTGCTCCCGAGCGAGACTTAGCTCCTCCTGGTATTTGCAATTCTGCTGCTTCAGTGTGTCCACCTGCACACACAAACACGCGTGAAGGTCGGAAAAGCGAATACGTCATGAATAAACCGTTCACGACAAGCGGCGGCAGCGGCAGAGGGTCGCAGGACAACAGGGAAGCAACACTTACATGTACCGGCGAACGCATATGAACGACTGCAACACTCCAAACGTGGCTAAAAATAAACTTTCAAACACGCGCGGCAGGAGTCAATAATTTATTAGAACTTTCACATTCGCGATGACGCCGTGTCAAACACGTGCGCTTTGCTTGGAAACATGAAATGCGGTAGCCGTGCGCATCAAGCGCAGACCTGCGAAAAAGGAACCAGGAAGTCTGCCGTTTCGGTTCAAGGAGCTCATTTTGGATCTTGTCGTGCCATCCAGAATTTGAGAAAGAATTGGAGCCCTTGGCATCCCTCTAAAGGACAGTGGCGACTGTGAGTCCCAACTTGTCCCAATGTGCGGTAAAGGTAACCATTTAAAAACAAATGTCCCGTGAGCAAATAAGTGTCTGCGTATCACGGGGTTATTCCGGTTGCAACATTTCTGCACGATGAGCTGCTGACAGAGTTGTGGAGGTCTTGAGAGGTGAGTCACTATGTGTGAAAGAGGCAACGAGTCGTACCTGGTAGCAAGGCGAGTACACGCCTCCGGAGTAAGCGTGACGCAGCGACGCAACGTCCATACCTGCGTGGTAGCTCCCCCTGCTACGCTGGCATCGATAAAGTGCTTACCCCCTACTAGCACCGCCAATACTCTACAAGCGATTGTGAGGAAGACAGAACAGCCTTTTACTCCATCTCTCGCTCTCTCTCTCTCTCTCTCTCTCTCTCTCTCTCTCTCTCTCTCTCTCTCTCTGGTTTCAATTATGTAAGCAGGACTAAGACCCGCCCCCCCCATCCCCCCGCCGCTGCAGCTTTTAGTTTTCACGCCGGCGACGGCAAGCATCACGCATCAGGCCGGAAGCATCAGCTGATGTTGCCGCTCGTCGTGAACACTGAACGTCACTTGAAATCAAAGAACATTCGGACTTTGGCAGCACAGCAAGTAGCGGTGAGCGTGCCTGCCTCACGGTTTCAAGGTTTGGCTTCAAATCTCGTCTCACATATCAACAACGGAGCGACAAAAGTATTCTCTATCCTGGCTGCTCGTCAAACGGTCTCGGATATAAGATTTTTGCTGTACCGCAGAAGGTTATCAGTGACTAGAACGGATTGCGGCATCGGAAATACAGTCGGTGCGCCTGATAATTGGTGCACTAATTACCGGTAAATGCAAACCAAAATCGACGAAATTCTTACATTTTTGGTTTCTTAAACTGCTTCTCGCTTTTGCGATCGCTTTCCCACCCCTACTCGAATGTACACACAGCCATGAATGGAAATGATAACAGCCACACAAAGACTCTCACTTTGACTTTGGGGTCTTCGTGGGGACTGTTTTAAATCTCGACTATGTCTCCTTTCAAATGTCACTCGGCTCCGATTTTCCCCAAGCACAGCGAGTGGAGGTCGAGGACGGCAACGGTTTAACCACCTGAAGGGATTATTTCTCTTTCGATTAGTCAGCGTTGTCACATGAGGTGTGCCGCGTGAGGATTACATCATCACACCTCACACAGATTTGAGAGCGTCATCGCGAGTGCGCTGGGCCGCTTTTAAAATGTGCGGCGTGACTTCCTGTGGGCAGGGGAGCCAACGCGTTCTAACCTGCGTCTCCAGCGCCTTCTTCTCATCGGTCAGCTTCTCCACGGACAGCAAAGTCCCCTCGGACGTCTCGATGGCCTGCGTCGACAAGATGGGAAGCATGTGACTTATTACCGCTGCGTCAGCCGCCCGAGAGCATGAAATAATACGTTTGATGCTCTGCGTTCACCAGAGCGTGCATGGGAACGCAGAGTACGCCGGCCCCTGGGGGTGAAGGTGCTCCATTTAAAGCGAGGCTCGCCAACCGCAGATCCCGTTTGGGAACAGGCCGCCAAACACGTGCGCTTTGCTTGGAAACATGAAATGCGGTAGCCGTGCGCATCAAGCGCAGACCTGCGAAAAAGGAACCAGGAAGTCTGCCGTTTCGGTTCAAGGAGCTCATTTTGGATCTTGTCGTGCCATCCAGAATTTGAGAAAGAATTGGAGCCCTTGGCATCCCTCTAAAGGACAGTGGCGACTGTGAGTCCCAACTTGTCCCAATGTGCGGTAAAGGTAACCATTTAAAAACAAATGTCCCGTGAGCAAATAAGTGTCTGCGTATCACGGGGTTATTCCGGTTGCAACATTTCTGCACGATGAGCTGCTGACAGAGTTGTGGAGGTCTTGAGAGGTGAGTCACTATGTGTGAAAGAGGCAACGAGTCGTACCTGGTAGCAAGGCGAGTACACGCCTCCGGAGTAAGCGTGACGCAGCGACGCAACGTCCATACCTGCGTGGTAGCTCCCCCTGCTACGCTGGCATCGATAAAGTGCTTACCCCCTACTAGCACCGCCAATACTCTACAAGCGATTGTGAGGGTTTTCTCCCTCTCTCTCTCTCTCTCTCTCTCTCTCTCTCTCTCTCTCTCTCTCTCTCTCTCTCTCTCTCTGGTTTCAATTATGTAAGCAGGACTAAGACCCGCCCCCCCCATCCCCCCGCCGCTGCAGCTTTTAGTTTTCACGCCGGCGACGGCAAGCATCACGCATCAGGCCGGAAGCATCAGCTGATGTTGCCGCTCGTCGTGAACACTGAACGTCACTTGAAATCAAAGAACATTCGGACTTTGGCAGCACAGCAAGTAGCGGTGAGCGTGCCTGCCTCACGGTTTCAAGGTTTGGCTTCAAATCTCGTCTCACATATCAACAACGGAGCGACAAAAGTATTCTCTATCCTGGCTGCTCGTCAAACGGTCTCGGATATAAGATTTTTGCTGTACCGCAGAAGGTTATCAGTGACTAGAACGGATTGCGGCATCGGAAATACAGTCGGTGCGCCTGATAATTGGTGCACTAATTACCGGTAAATGCAAACCAAAATCGACGAAATTCTTACATTTTTGGTTTCTTAAACTGCTTCTCGCTTTTGCGATCGCTTTCCCACCCCTACTCGAATGTACACACAGCCATGAATGGAAATGATAACAGCCACACAAAGACTCTCACTTTGACTTTGGGGTCTTCGTGGGGACTGTTTTAAATCTCGACTATGTCTCCTTTCAAATGTCACTCGGCTCCGATTTTCCCCAAGCACAGCGAGTGGAGGTCGAGGACGGCAACGGTTTAACCACCTGAAGGGATTATTTCTCTTTCGATTAGTCAGCGTTGTCACATGAGGTGTGCCGCGTGAGGATTACATCATCACACCTCACACAGATTTGAGAGCGTCATCGCGAGTGCGCTGGGCCGCTTTTAAAATGTGCGGCGTGACTTCCTGTGGGCAGGGGAGCCAACGCGTTCTAACCTGCGTCTCCAGCGCCTTCTTCTCATCGGTCAGCTTCTCCACGGACAGCAAAGTCCCCTCGGACGTCTCGATGGCCTGCGTCGACAAGATGGGAAGCATGTGACTTATTACCGCTGCGTCAGCCGCCCGAGAGCATGAAATAATACGTTTGATGCTCTGCGTTCACCAGAGCGTGCATGGGAACGCAGAGTACGCCGGCCCCTGGGGGTGAAGGTGCTCCATTTAAAGCGAGGCTCGCCAACCGCAGATCCCGTTTGGGAACAGGCCGCAGAGGGAGTAAACCAAAGACATTTTAGGGCTGGAACTAATCGATATCTAGCATCGATCCATCCGCGGACCATTTTGTGGATGAATCAATCAAACTACATTTTAATGTCTATCCCTCGATTCAAAAGACAGGACGTCATTTCAAATCGACTGTGCAGGAAATGGACAAGCGTAAAGGAATTATGATTCCGTTACTTTCATGGTTTGGTCCTCATGTCGGGGAAAAAAAAAACTGAATAAATGCTAAACATTGTTTTCCAAAGTAAAAGCAAATGCTTTGTTTTGATTTGACACAAAGATATTCTGTCTGCTTTCATGGAGAATCGGAGAATATTTACTGGTGAGGAGACGAAATTCTGAAAATGATGAGCAAAAATAATTAGCGATGAATTGGATTATGGATTAGTTGTTGATGCACCGGTGCACAACTTGCACGTCTCATACATTTTTGCCGATTTCACAGTCTGAAAGACGTTTGATTTGGAAACTTAAGAGTTCATAATGTCGCAAAGCTTCAAATGCCAATGAGAGCAGGGATTATTCCGATGGGACATCGTGCCGGAGTGCAATTCAATGTCAACGTTAACCTGAGACAGCCGAGCCTTGAGGTCCTCTTCCCGGCAACGACTCGCCTCTTTCAGCTCCTGCAAGTCCTTCTTCCGCTGCTCCAATTCTGACAAACAGCAGGCGACACGTAGGATAGGGTCAGTGATGGCAACGCTGACGCTCAAGCGGCGAGTGAGGTGACACATGAGGTGGAGGGTAAGGCAGGTCACCGGGCAGGTTCGGAAGAAAGCCAAGGGAGAGGTGGGACAGCAAGTAAGGTGACATGACAGGTTCCGAAGGAAATGAGGTGACGAGAAGTGAGGCGGTTGAGGTGAAGTGAGGCGCGCCGTTTACCTTGCGTGGCCTTCGTCAGCTTGCCGCTCTCTTGCTCAGCCCGCTGCAGCTGTAGTCTCTGCAGAGGAGAAAGACACAAGAAGCGTTCTTGTCCTTTGACTCCATCGGGCAGGAATGAGCTTCGTGAAGCAAATGCCTCCTAATGAGGCCACTTCAACAATGCCCTCGAGTCCAAAGAAATGCAGACAACTGCGTATGCTGTAAATGCGCTCGCACGTCCTGTCTTGACTGAACTTGAACAAAACGTGACATCGTTTGCGGGCAGGATAACATGTTTGTTTGAAGAGGTCAGACTAATCCCCGGGCAGTCAGCAGTATAGCAGAAAACCCTGAGCCATCACTCCCCCTCCTCCCAAAAGGTGGTTAGGAATTTGTACGATAACAATAAAAAAATTAAGTGGTCGCTCTTTCTCCTTCGCACTCGCTGAAATTACCCACGGTCAAGACCTCCAACGTTTGCGAGACGGAACTTTTAAATAGCACCTGAGCAGATCAAAAACATCGACGTGCAGCAAAGGCACTCGATGACTTGCGCTAACAACCCAGACAAAACTTGGCTCCTCCCCACCGCTTAAAGAGGTTCGACAGCGGAGAGGTAACACTCGAACATACTTCCTTGACACCAATTATTTTGGTCCTATTTGCTAGTTGTAAGTAGGATGACTTCGGCGCAATCCCACTGGACAGTTAGTGGCAACGTATTTTACACTGTTCTTCTCCTACCAAGCTGCTCAGCTGCTGTTGCAACAAGTCCTTCTCGTCCCGAACGGACCGAAGCGCCTTGTCTTGACTCTCCAGGTCCACGCTCAGCTCGCTGATCTGCGACAGACAAGACGGAGGCCCGTGTATTGACATCTGAGGAATTCCGGTTGCGTTTGACCAAGGAGCCAGAAGCGACCTTCTTCTCCTGGGACTGGGCTTGGGCCTTCAGGCTGGCTAGCTGCTGCTGGGAGAGCGACGCCGCGTCCTCCTTTTGAAGCGACGCCCGTAGACGCAGCTGCAGGTCCGACACCTCCCGCTCCAGCTCCATGATGCGTGAACGCTCCGACACCGTGGCCACCTGCACGGCAAGGAGGAGAACGAGTCCTGTTGTACACCGCCCGGCTGGATGTCAGCGATCTGCTCGCGCTAGCGGTGGCTACTGTTGAGTGGTGAAAACGGAAGTAGGAAGAGTCACAATGAAACCTCGCTTTTGGTGATGATTCCGTTTCAAAAAGTCTGACGAACACGGAATTCTACAAAAATGCAAGCTCGATTTCCCTTAGGAAAGAATCACCCTGCTGTGCACCCTGCTGTGCTGTCCAAGGTTTTTGCTATGGAACAGGGTGTTGAAGTTGAGTTCGCATTTAAGTTGGGACAGAGGCAGGACAGCGTGTGATTCACTCGGCACCGGCTAAAAGGCAAAAGTGGATGCTGGAGCATCAGTTCCAGCTCCGACGTGCTCATTTTGCTGGAGTGAAATAGGAATCGGCGACCCAACTGAGCTTCAGTGTCTGTAAAGGCGGTGTGTTTTTTTTTTTTTTTAACTCTAGCTCGGGCACCCGGTGGCCATTTTCAGATTTTTACCCTGGCGTCCTCTAAATCCCGCTGGAGTTTGTCGGCTTTGGTCTTTTCAAAGAGCAGGCTCTGCTCAAGCTCCTTAATGCAGGCGTGCTCCAGGCGGATCTGCGTCTGTTAGTGCGAGAGAGAGAGAGAGAGAGAAGCCAAAAAGCGGCTGACGTGCATACTTGAGGCCACATACAAGCAGCGCAGAGAGGAAGCACACTCGGTCAGACAATCAAACGCTGCGACAGTGTGACATCAACAAGCCGTGTGCCAGCGGCTCATTTAGCACCGATGAGAGAAGACAAAAGAGAAGAGCGTCCGGGTAGTTGACGGTAAGGCGGCAAAAGTGAGGTGACGGGTTAAGTTGACAGGTCTGTGGGTAGATGAGGTGAGGTGAAAGGTTAGGTTGTTAAGGACACGTCACAGGTGAAGTGACGGCTAAGTTGACGACTCAAGGGCCGGGTAAGTTGCCAGAGGAGGCGATGTTGGGAAGGTGAAAGGAGTAAGTAAGGTGGCAGCGGGTGAGGGGACACGAGGTGGCGGGTGAGTTTGCTCAGTAAAGCGTACGGCGGCGATGGCAGTTGAGGTGAGAGGTGAGATAATATGGAAAATGAAGGCCGAGGTTGAGAGGTGACCAAAGACTGCGCCCGCCTTGGTCTCTTCTCGTCGCTGCTAAATCGGCTTTGAAAAGACAGAGAGGTGACAAGAGGAAGACGTACAACGCTCTCCGCGCATGGGAATGAAGCAGGAATGAATGGACAGTTAAAAAGTTGGAGGTGGACTGTCACGGAATGCAAAAAGAAAAAAAAAAAATGGCAAAGTCCAAATTTGGCATTTTCGGCACGGTCACCTAGGTTGCCAGCAGTTGATAGCTTCGTGGCCGTGTGTTGCGTTTATTTGGAGGGGGCGGTACATGAACCCTGTTCTAAGAGTTTGGCGTGGAAGAAGAAGCCCATGGAACAGCTGCGACAATGAAGATTCGCCGACAGTCATCTTGAGGTGGATTCAAGTTTTATGAATCGGGAGTTTTTGAACGGGGCTTTGTGAAAAACAGACCAATTATGTAAGCATCAAGTTACCTCCAGGTCGCCTTTGGTGATGCACGCCTCCTCCACGCGAAACTGCAGGTCTTCAACTTTCCTGCCACGGGAGGACAAAAATAGTCCAGAAGACTTTCGTGAGCAGAAAAGTTTGAAGCGACGTCAGGCTCGGGCGCCTTACCTTCTCTCCTCCTCCAGCTGGTTGAGCAGCTCCACTTTATCCCGGTCGGCCGCTTCCACCATCGACCTCAGCTGGTCCAGCTTGGCCTCTGTCTCCACGGCGTACTGACACACGCACGCGCATATTTAGCAAGTGGTTCATTTTCTCATGTCAAGTTGTCAGAGTCGGCAAAGTTAGTACGCGGTGCACTCAACTGGGAGCACTGTCACTTCACAAAAATGTGACTCGGGTAAAAGTGAAAAGTAGTCCCGTAAGTAATTATTTGAGCAAGTACTCGTTGGAAAAAAACCTGAGTAACAAGGAATAATTTCAGATTTATTTCTTTTCCTCAGTGAATGAACATCTAAGTGCCAAAAATATCAAATGAACATATTGCCCAACAAGATGACTTTACGAAAACAATGAGCAAATGTCAATAAGATAAAATCCACTCTTTGTAATGTTTGGAGGCGTTGGCGTCACACACCTGATCGCGGCCCTTCCTGAGCAGGGCGAGCTCCTGTTGCACCTCGCCGGCGTGGCTGGTAGCCTTGGCCACCTCGCAGCGCTCCAGGTCGCGCTCGGCCAGCAGCTGCTCGATGTGCTGCTGCTTCTCCTTCAAGGCCTCCTGCAGGGCTGTGGTACCTGAGATTTTGCGGGCGTATCTGGCCGACGTCTCTGTCAACTGAGCAAAGGAAGAGGAACAAAAATGACATGAAGTAAAAATTCTCCTTGAAACGATGCCTAAATGCCACTGCCTCACCAGTCCCGCTCGGCTGGGTTTGCCGCTGACGGAGGAGGCGGTGGAGCTGATGGAGCTGATGGAGGAGGCGCTCGGGCTCTTCTTGAGGAGGGACCTCCGGCGCGAGCTCCTCGCTTTGGTCGGCGTGGTGCACGGGAAGCCGATACGCGTCACCTTGTGGACGGGGGCGAAGAGGCCGTACCGGGGCATACACTGAAAGTACCTGAGCGGGTTGGGGGAAGGACACCCAACACAATTAGGATATTTGCATGATGCAATCATACGACGAGATTGAAAAACAGGAAATCAGGGAAACGGAAATTACCTATCTCATGTAAATGCTGAGTTTGTCTTTTGTTACCATGGTGACCAGGGGCGGCATTCGGGCCTTGTGACAATGAAAGGGCTACCCAATTTTGACTTTTCCAACGATTAAAAATAAATAAACAAATAAAGGCAACCGGAAACAAATCTGGTGACTTTTTGCGGCGTTATTGGAGACTTGACTGCAGCGTGCATGTGAAGTACAAGTGGATGCCGGTGAGCGGGTGCGCCGTGTACCTGGTGCCAGCGACCGCCCCGTCGTTCTTGCCCAGAGGCTCGTCCAGCTCCACGCCGCACCAATCCCCTTTGGCGAAATCCGTTTCACCCAAGAAGCGCACCACACCCGCCTTGGTCCCGCCCACCTGACCGCAACAGACATAACGTAACCTAATGGAAAATTCCATTTGCATTCCTGGCTCCAATCCATTCGTGCAGGCTGAAAAAGTCTAGTAGTAGTTTGCGACTTTCTGGAAGGGAAACTCATTACTGGTATGATAAAAATATGTTACAATACTCGACATTTAACTTTTTTTTTTTTTTTTTGTCTACAAATGGAAAAACAAAACTTCACTCATAAGACACAGTCATTCGACCAGTGCGCCCAGGTCAAAGAGCATACTACGAGTACACGGAACTTAATCAAATATACAGAAGAAATAATCAAACAGCTTTCAGTGGAGTTTAGACAGAAGAACTTAGCGGTTTATTGAGAATGCCGATCTTACCAGGACACGCTCTCCTCTCCTGAGCTCCCACTTGTTCCTTTTCATGGATTCCGTGTCAGACAGGTTGGACACCGTCTCAGTGGATTGGACTGTTCGGTTCAGCGTGCCGCTTAGCTTTCCGCCAGGTGAGACATTCCGCGAGTTTTCGATGGTTCCCGTTGATGGCGTCCCACCCGGCACGGTCTCGCTTCCCACTTGCGTGGGCTTCGCCTGCCCCCCGTTGGCTTCCTTCTCCAGCAGCGGGCTTCTGGTTAGCTTGGAGGGCCGCGTGAAAATGCCCTTGCCGTCGTCGCACTGGAAGTAGCGCACGCCCGCCACCGAGCCGTCGTTTTTGCCGATGGGTTCGTCCAGCACGATGCCCGCCCACTGACCCGGGGCAAACTGCGTGCCGCCCACGAACTGCACGTGGCCGGGCTTGTTGCCGTTAACCCATACCCGCTCCCCAGTCTGGAAGTCAGCGACGTCATCCTGAGCAGGGGAGGAAACGGCACCGCCACCGCTGGGGGGCTTCTCAGAAGTTGGAAGCAGCTTTGGAGTTCCTGCAATGGGAGTTTTCAAGATTTTTTTATGAGATTCATTCAGAGGAGCGGGTCTCAACTGTTGTCATCTGATCGCCCATGGTTCCCTCTTTTATTAATACTGTATTTATTGTTTCCACCGCGCAGAGAATATACGACTGTGAGTATTGTTGTACGCTCAACTAAATAGAACATTAATCCTCTCTTGGGTTCGTACCTGAGGAAGGGGTGGTCTTCATGGTCACTACAGGTGGACGGCATATTTTAGTGGGTGGCTTGAGCCCACTAACTTTGCCCGCTGTACTCATGGCTCCTGCTTTGTCCATCTTATGGGGGGGAGTCCTTCCCCACCATGTGATTGGCGGGACCTGAAATATGCGCATGTGTGTTTTCAGATGAAATAAAGGATCTTGCACACATCATCACACACAGCCTCTGTATGGAGTGAACCCCCGCCAATTCAAGATTCACATTCTCAAGAACTGTTCTTACTAATAATTAAGGTTTTAATTTCTGTCGCAAAACTATGTGATGATCTTTTGAATCAGGTGCGTTGAAGGAGCGAGACAAGTACAGCAGGTTGGATAAAGGCTCTCGAGGACCGGACTTGGGCACCCGTGTGCTAAAGTAACAATACTCTACCCACTTCTGACCTAGTGTGAACGTCGCTCACTGACATTAGCAACCCATACCTTTCTCTGCATCAATTTTTTCCCCCCCAGCAAACAGCGGTTGGTCCGGTCGGACTAGACGAGTACGTGACTGGTGAACCGCGAATATGCGGGAGTACGCTGCGGGAAAAGGGGAACTACTGTACATCAACAAATCTCTGCTCGCTGACCCCGCCCAGGCGGCGCACTCGCACCCAAACAACGAGCAGTCCCTCTGCCCTGTCAAATGGCCCTGATGTCAGCCTCCAACTACTTCTGACGAGTCCTAATTATGTTCCCATACGTCACCCATACACAAAACATAATCAAAAGGAATTTGTTGCGTTTATGTCGGGAGTCTTGTTGGACTGACTTTTAATAAGCCAGTCCACCGCCAAATATGCTTTTACGCAAAATGTGTCTTTTCACAATTAAAATGGCGTCCCAAAACGGCGACGTTTTAAACTCATTTCATGCTATTTTTAGCCCCTTTCATGTCCGTGTAATTCCCGAACTAGCTAGCAACAGATTAGCGATAGAACGGCGTAAACCAACAGGGGACGGCTTGAACAGAAATGACAGCGTGTCGCCGCTTTTAACGTGACAGTTACGTCAAAGATGGACGCGTGTGTGTGGCCGTGGACGCTTACTTGCTGCCGGCCGGAGTGGATGCTGCCTAGTACCGTTACAGGACATGTTTTTCCAGGCAGCCAGTCTTTTCCCTCTCCTCCTTTTCCTCCTGAGGTTCGATGCCGCCTAGTGTGACGTCACCGGCAGACTTCACGTCGCCTTCAGGAACCTCGCTGGAAGCTCGGTCATCTGGCAACGGCAAAATCGGAGCCCAAATTCGGCGTGATGTGGAAAACCCGATTTATTCTCGCGATATCCATCTTGGGGACGCGCACTTGTCCGCTCTTTGTCGTCCCTGAAAGACAACTCATCGCACTCGTAGAGGGGCAGTCTAAAACGCGGAGTGTCAAAAAAAAAAAAAAGTGGCCTAATGTCAACTATCACCATAAAAATTCACGTGCACATTTTACCCTGTGCCCACATCAATGTCTGAAAATATCAAAACGATCACACCAATAGTTGATTGTCGGGACATTACCATCATCCTCCCAATGGGTGCGCACTCAAGCATAATGTCGGTTCATGAGGAAAATCAAAATCTTCATGGGATTGTTTTGATATTTTCAGAGATTGCTGTGGGCATAGGTAGAGATTTGCACATTAGTTTTTTACATGCACATTGAAGATGGCCCGACAGGGTATTGCCCTGAGCACAAAAGACAAAGAATCAGAGATATTGTGCAAACAGAGGATAGGCTTAAAATAATAAATAAATCTGTGAATAGTAATTTTCATAAAAATAGGAAATATGCAGGGGACACTATGATTGACAGTAAAAGTTCATTTTTACATTTGTACTTCGTACTTTTCAGGGCCTGCAGTTTTTTCATTGAGTCAGCACTGAGTCAGATTTTTGACAAGTAGCCGTACTTTTCCTTAAGTACAGAATGCGAGTGATTTTTCTACCTCTGCCTACAGGGAATCGTATTGACCAGGAGAGGCATCAAAGAAAAATAGTAAATGTAATCCGCATCATAAACAAACCCGCAGACAATTACGATCAAAGGCAGCAGGTGAGGACAGATGAGCAGCCCTGAAAAGAAATCTTTTTAATGGTTTAAACAAGGGAAAAACCGGAATCGATGAGCCTACGCTTTCACTTCAGGGAACAACAGTGTGTGGAGGGGCTGACATGAGACCACACCCTTTGGCGAGAAACATGAAAGAAACCAAAAGAAATGTCAAGTGAGTGGCCAGGTACTGCGCAGCGTTTTATGTACAGTAAATAAAATAGGTATAAAATGACGTTAAGGTGTACATTTGGCCGAGTTGTCATTTCTGGTCACATCCACGTTTTCAGTAAAAGTGCACATTTTGGTCTTCACTTCTTCACCTCGCCCAGATCATCGATGCTGTCGTCATCCACCTGAAACACACAACGCATACTTTACTACTTTGAGCTTTGTTACAGGACGAGCAACTTTGAGCTAATTTTTCTATGGGTAACTGGTACGAGCTTTACGAGCCAGTCTGAGCTTCGCAGCCAGTGTGAAGCAATTTATCTGCAAGTAGCTAGCCTCAACCAATTTGTATGCAATTAGCTAGTGTGAGCAAATGTAGCTGCTAGACAGCTACGTTGTTAGCATGAAGTTTGTCGTCTTTGTTTTCCCAATACACCGATAGACATAAACTCACCTCGGGCCACTTCTCTTGAATGACGTCGGTGATGTCGTCAGTGAAATCTCCCTGAATGATGATCTCGTCCTCGGCCGTGACGGAGGCGCCACAGGAGAACTTCTGAGCAAAGAACCGCTGAGCCTCTTTCAGCTCAATGTCTGTAGACCATCGCCACCACATGACACAGTGTTTCAGCATACAAATTGTAGGCAGTATACATGCAATCATTCGTGCAACAAACTCACCAAAGGTTGCCAGGCCGCACACCCGCGTCACGTATTTCTTCTTGGCTCGGGGGATTTTGGCTATCGTCACCTTCTGAGGGACCGTCTTCTTCTTCTGTTTGATCTGGCCTCGCCCGCCTGGAGAGGAAAGCAACACAAGTGAGTGCAATGGAGGAGGCGGCAAAGCCCACAATTCACTCCATCCAGAGTACATCGACGTTGCTCAAACCTCTCTTCTGCTTCTTCTTCTCCTCCTCCTCGGCAGCAGGGGGAACGTCTCCAGCCTCAGGGTCCTTTTTGGGGGCTTTGACTGCGGGGCCAGTAGGACAAAAGGACACAATGCAAACTGTTAAACACCAACATCACAAAGGAAAGAAAGAAAACACATTCAGTGACACTTACCGAGAGTCATCCGGGCAAAAACATCCGGGAAGTTCTTCTCCAGCCACTGCCGACATTTGGCCGGCTCGGGCATGTATTCGCAGTACTGTCGATGTAACAGGTTACAATTAATAATTGGACATACAGAATAAACAGAGTATTTGACATGTAACACTCACCTCTGAAGGGAGAGAGCACACTGTGGAGAGGAGGGAGGAAAAGGGAATGAATCCAAACTACCGCATCACAGACAAGACATGAGACATACGATACATACTTACGAAGGTCCGCTAGATTAATGCTAACACCCAATGCAAAATGCCATAGAGGGCCTAACAAAGGCACTACTAATGAAATCATCATAGTGTCGGTGATCTCAAGTTGCTGATGACCAAAGCCAGAAAACTAGTGAAGCGTGATGTTCGCAGTGCCAGCCCGAGATGTCAATTTCAGTCGACAGCAGGGGGCAGTGTTGCATAAAATGTCACCCTGGATTGGTTAAACACAGATGGATTTATTGGTTTATCGATAATTCTTATTCACCAATCCAATATTAACACCAACTAGTGGTGGCACAGAGAACATATTAAGTTGGCAACACTGACACAGCCTTAGTACTCTGGCTCCTCTCACTTCACAGCCACGTTGTTAGCATAAGCAGTGCGCATCAGCAGGGATGTGCAATTAACAATGGAACCGTCTTCATTAAAACAATTAACAAATAAACCTAATTTCCCAGTTCAACATACACACCTATGGAAAAAAAACAGTTTTACCTCCACAATAAAGAACTTTCAATGGGTACTTTGAATCGGGATCGACCGTTTCATGCTCTGTAGACTCCATCTCAGTAGTAGCCATCACAAAACGTCTGGAAAAAAGATATTGAATAAACATTGTTTGAGTTTAAAGCTGTCTCACACATACACATTATATATAACACCTCTTTTAAACAGATGTGTATACAGATTACTATTTTTCTTTTATTTATTTTCAACACAGGGGGTTTGGAGTGTGATGGAGTGTATTATTAGCTTCCTCGGTAGCGCCTACAGCTAAATGAATGTACATGAGCCGGCTCCGGTTAACACACGCCCGTAAATATTGTCAAACTTGAAAAGCATTTTTAAAAAGTACGGAGGCAGAGTTGTTTTTTTGTGCTACGAGTATCGTAAATTGGCTTTTCAAAACACACACGGTCGCGTTAGAGCAATTGTTCCTTCAGCCTAGTGTTGAGTCACACACAGCTGTCACCGTTAGCACCTCGTTAGCTTAGCAGGCTAGCTCCTCTGCCACAAACTCAAGGGAAACAACCGCGCAACGCACCCTGCAGAATATCCGTTAAACGCGATTTCTTCTTGATAACAACGTTGGCATTGTTGGCGTTGATGGACGCTTCAGATAGTCATTCTTTTGTTTGTTTGTTTGCTTTCTTCCAGGAGCTAACGCAGTATAGTTGGCGTACTCTGAGCACACCCAGCACGCAGCGCCTTGCTCGCTCGTTTGATGGAAGGGTGCGGACGAAAGAGTGCGCGCGAGCATTAGCGCCTCCTACAGCCTTGGAAGACAACAACGCATCCCGGTGTGGCTCGGAAACGTGATAGTCATCGTTTCAAATTGTCACTTGAATTCATTCACCATATTTTCTATGCATTAAATATACGAAATAGGTTCTATTTAGTACATGACAACGGTTAAAAAAGATTTCTTTATAACTATTTTATTTTTCATTGGGGTTTTTTTGCATCCGCTCTTTTTCAAAATTAAGAAACCAAAGGCTGTTATTTACCCAAACTATTCGATCTTTTAGGAGCGAGTATTGAAATCTCCAGTACATTAGTTTTTGTCCAAAATATATCATGGCAAATTGATCTCAGTCGACATATTTGTACATTATTTTTGAAACGAAGTTCTGCGCTCAACATTTCCACATGCTTCATGCTTTGAAAATGTTTTCTGAACGTTTTAACTAAAAGGAAAAATGAAGCAGACATACAGATAGTTGGGGAGAAATAGAAAGTAAAATAAAAAGTACAAGTAAAACGAGACAGTCTCCGAAATGTACTTTACTTCACTACAAAAGTTAAAAAAAGGACAATAAGGTAGCAAAACGACTAAAATCTATCCATCCATCCATTTTCTGATTCGCTTATCCTCACAACGGTCATGCGGTGGGCTGGAGCCTATCCCACCCAGCTCTCTTCTGGAAGTAGGCGGGGGACACCCTGAACTGGTTGCCAGCTAATCGCAGGGCACACACAGACGAACAACCATCCGCACTCACCCTCACACCTAGGAAGAATTTAGAGTGTTTACTAAAAACTACATCTGTATCAATGTTTTCAGGTCATATTGCACAGCCCTACTAGCTTCCTGTCAACGTTCACTCAGTCACTTCCCAGTCCCAATAATTCACTTCCTTGTGTAGACGAATCATTGTATCACACTGTACATCCAGGTTGCATCTCGTCAAACTCATGTTTGTTTCCTTTGCTCAGGGGAAGACGACAGCTGGAAAGACGAGCTGCTGCAAGTGGCCCACTCCTCTATCTGCCATTCCCTCACCCTCACCACAAGGAAGTGAGGACCAACGCTGTTTGCGAGCGACATGCTTCCCGTTGAGTCACATTCCTCCAGTTTGTGGATCACTGTCACGGCCAAATTAATTTTGCTCTTTTTCATGGGCATGTCGCCACCACCACTACGACAGCTGGCGGATGACTCCAGAGAAGCCGGGGGGGGGGGGGGCTTCATGGCCCCTGGTGACCTCCTTCTACTGTCAGAACCGCCAGACAAACCGCCGCCGCCACCACCTTAACACCCCAGCTGTCCAGGTTAAAGCCTGCTCAGGTGTTCAACTGCCACTCAGTGTGGTTTGGGTGTGTCCACACTCGACTTGTTTTGCTTTCAGAGTGCCGCAGCTCCACCCAAAGATAGCTGCTGTTCATCCCAGCAGGGGGAGGGCAGGCTGGGCAAGATTTGCTGACACTTCAAGAGGCAAATGTGAGGTGGGATGTGTGGCATTAGCATCCGCGTACCCTGTACTGCAAATTCATTATCATGAACAAGGGGGCATTTATGACCCCCGGGCAGGGGCGGAGGAGCACAGAGAGGTACGGTGGGGCCAG
Source organism: Hippocampus comes (assembly GCF_001891065.2). Taxonomy (NCBI): domain Eukaryota; kingdom Metazoa; phylum Chordata; class Actinopteri; order Syngnathiformes; family Syngnathidae; genus Hippocampus; species Hippocampus comes. The sequence goes on from NW_017805994.1 coordinate 108,731, forward strand.
GCCGTTTTAAGATTTGAAAACAAATAAGAGAATCTCAAAAAGAAAGTGAATGTGTGTGTATACTGCATGTGAGAATTTGATTGAGAGAATGAGTGGGCATGTGTGAATGAGTGAGTGAGTGTGTATGAAGGAGTGAATGCGTTAAGAGTGTGCGAGTGTCGTGAAACCTGTCTTGCAAGATTCACACTGATTTCCTTGTATTGTCATACCTGTTACACCGCCTTCACTTCATTTCCCCACTGCCTGGCCACTGATTTATACACACACATCATTTTTGTGATTTTAATCCATTACATTTTTCGTGTTTTTTTTTTTCTTTTTTTAAGACACAAAAGACGCTCTTCACTGGGCTTTTTTTTTTCAGTTGAAAGGGATGTTAACCGAGGAGTAGACTCAAAAGCTTTTTGAGCTGGATTTGACACAAGCTCCGATTGGATTAAAAGCCATTTAACGGACTAAGATTTTGTTGTTATTGGACGTGCTTGTTTACAGCTGAGACAAGTGGATTCAATTTTGCTTCACAAGAGCGGCGAGATGAGCAAAACCAAGAACAAAAGCGAGAACAAGACAGAAAAGGCCCTGGCGGCGGAGAAGGAGCAGTTTGGAAAGCAACAGGTTAATCATACGCATTTACAAATGAGCAAAGTCGAATGGATATTTTTGTGTTCAATGTCATTAGGTAGTGTACCAAGCCAAGTGTGTATCAAAGTTGTGTGTGTGTGTGTGTGTGTGTGTGTGTGTGTGTGTGTGTGTGTGTGTTTCAGCTGCAATACATCAGCAAGTGCCTGACCTCAGCTGAAGCACCACCCAAATCGAAATATGTGCGCAATATCCTTTTTATTGGCGTTCACAACCTGGACCCAATTCTGTGACCGCAACGTAAATCCACATTGTGAGTGCCATTGTGTCGTTTTTCTTGTCATCGTCACGCTACCTTTTGTGGTGGCACCAGTGCTAATTCTAGGACCAGACGCAGTCCAGCACCAAATGCGGTATCACAAGCCAGAGAACTATTCTTTGAACCAGAACCAGTATCAAACCAGTTCTAGCATCGGAGCCAGTGCCCGCGGTGAAAAGAACTCCAAAAAGTGAGCCCCATTTTGGGGGTCATGTCGAGGTTCAACTTTTCCCTTTGCCATCAGTATTAACTCGGAGTGCTCACAATCTGAGTTTTATGCTGCTGACTCCAATGTCAATGGGGACGCGACACTGGACCCAAGCTGGTCTCGGGTTGGCTGCAGGTTGCCGCAGGTGATCGGTTGTTGTGATCGGCAATGAAAGAGTCTTGGGCTCCCTCTTACAAGTACCACTCAAGAAGCCAGCGGCAGCATTCTGGACCAACTGGAAATGCTCAATGGAGGCATGGCTGACTCCATAGGAAAGTGCAGTATGACTTCCCTGTGACTATGACTTTGGAGTCTTGTTTTTTGTTAGATTTTTTTTTTTTTCCAGAAAGTTGCAGATTTTTGGCGTTTTTACTATTTCCCTTGACAGCAATTGAAGACATCCTTCTTGGCAGTCACAAGGAGGGCGGAGCGGCCACCATGTGGTCGTACATCCTCAACCTGCCGCTGTCCAGCAACGCCATCATTAGCTGGAAGTTCTGCTACCTGCTGCACAAAGTGCTGAGGGACGGACATCGTAATGTAAGGGCCTGTCAACATTTTGAGGGGGCGGTGTCTTTCCAAGGGTTTCGATCTTTTAATTTTGTATTTTTGTTTGATTGGCACACCATACACCCCTCCGTACTGGAGCCAAGCACTATCAAAAGAAATGATGCAACCCACAACAGAGCTTTGCATCAACAATGTCCTCACTTGTCCTTTCGCCAGGCTGTAAGGGACTCGCACAAATACTGTCGCAATGTGAAAGACATGGGCGCCTTGTGGGTGCGTGAGTGGCCGTCGTTTGACGATGATGACGATGATGATGATGATGATGTTGTATCATGGATTATATCGGCACGTTGTGGCTCTCGCAGGGAAACCTGCACGATCGCTACGGCCACATCGTCGCCTTATCGGCAAAATTCCTCTGCCACAAAATGGAGTTTCACGCCCAGGTAAATCAATGTCTGTGTGTGTGTGTGTGTGTGTGTGTGTGTGTGTGTGTGTGTGTGTGTGTGTGTGTGTTAAAAAACACACACAATAAATTTGCATTGGGTGGCCGACTGGTTAGCAGGTCAGCCTCACAGCGCAGAGGCGTAGTGTTCGATTCCGACGAGTTTGTATGTTCCCTTCATGCCTCCATTATTTACATGTCCCAAAAAAATAAAAATAAAAATAAAAATAATAATTAAAAATCAATCTCTACTCCAATTCTTCTATCAAATTGAATTCAAATGCATGCAGTTAGTTGAACTAAGTGAATTGTATTCATGGACACCTGTGACTTATATTCTTATTTATGATTTCAAGTTTGTTCAATGATTCAAAGTCCTTTCATTTGTGTTTAATTCCATTGGAAAGCACAAAGTCATTCCCGGCAACCTGGAGGCCTCTGACGAGACTTTGGAGCGAGAAGCCGGAAGCGACATGAACAGAGTGTGAGCGCTGTCACAAATGTGTGTCGTTCTTTATGTTGGCCTTATTGCTGAGTTGTTACGATGAGTGTTTGGATTGACTGCAGGCTGGATATGACTCAGGAGCTGTTGGAATACTTGGACGCCGGGCTCAAGATGGCCGAGACAGGTTTGTTGATGTCTATTACATGCAGTCAAGCCTTGAGTGTTGTGGAGGATGTATTTCAGACCCACCCACAATTGTCAACAATCGGCAATACAAAAATAGACACGCTTAAAAATCTGCCTGAATACGCACGCGTGGGCGAGGATTTTAGAAGGACTGTAATTTGGTCTGGTCTTGTCAGTCCTGCGTCAGCTGGAGACCAACGGAGCCAAACCCAACACGCCGGCGGGTCAGTGCCGCCTCATCCCTCTGATCCCGCTCATCCCCGACTGCAGTTTCCTGTACCACTTCTGCGTCCGCCTCCTCTTCAAGCTCCACAGCCGTGAGTGACGGGCTGAATCCTTTGTAAAATTTTGGAGGGCGCGACTGAGCCAAAATGGCCACTACTAACCAAAACAGCGGATTATTTCAGGCACGGCTCTTTTGTTGGTCTTGTCATGATGGACAGTGTTAAACCATGTTCAATGTTAAACAACCTTCAGGAGTGGAATTAAAAACAACAACAAAAAAAAAAACATCAACCACTCTGCATTGCATGCTCAGCCACGTCGCCACTAGCCTAATGTCGTGCACCTTGTAGGGATTGCGGCGGATGTTCTTCTGGGCCACAGAGAGCGATTCCGGGAGCTATTCAACAGGTGCTGTATAATCAATACTGGTTGACAAACATACAGATGCTACAGTCGATGTTCAGTGCTCTATCTCATGTCTTTTTTTGCCAGCCTCAAGCATTTCTTCAACAAAGCCAGAGAAATCGAGTTCTTCAAAACCATCATCCAGATCCCGGAACTCCCAGATGTGCGTAACTTTGCTAGTCTTTCAACAGTCTTTTCCCTAATTTCAGTGTGATGTGCTTTGTTTTGGATAACATGAATTTTTACGTTGATTTTCTTGTTTCTGATTTTTTTTTTCTCTTCTTTATGACCCCTTAAAGGCACCTCCGAACTTTCTGCGTGCCGCCGCCTTGGCCGAGTACAAGAGGCCAGTGGTGGTGATTGAAAATGAGGAGCGCTTTGATGACATCGAGCCACAGCCCGACTTACGGGATTCCCAGCAGGTCTGTTTTCAAATATAGGGACTAAACTCAGCATAAGAATAAATACTCAGAGTACAGATACCTAAAATAATAATAATAAAACAAAAGACAAGAACAAAATAATTCACCACCACTGGCTAACCTGTGCTAACATGCTATATTTGTCAATGTTTGCCTCCCGGTAGTATTACCTGCTGAGTCAGATGGGCATGCCTGATGCAGACCAAAAGGAGCACCACAATGAGAATGAGAGCCTGAAGAGAGAACTGGACGTCCTAAAACCAGAACTTCAACTCATCAAATCTGAGGTACGCCGTCGTCGGAAACCTCGCTGATTTCTTCGAAACAACAAAAAACAGCGTGGCCCGAAATGGGAACCTTGAGGTACACCACGCTCCAACATGTGACATGCCCAGGGAAGACCCACGCAGGCATGGGGAGAACATGCGAACTCCACACAGGATGGCTGGAGCTTGGATACAAACTTGGAACCTCTGTACAGTGAGGCGGACAACATGCTAACTGGTCAAGCGCTGTGCCGCTGAAAAAAAAAAAAAAAGATCTAAATATATGTAGTCAATGTTAAAAACATTTAAAAGTCACAAATGTATAATTTACATTTCCCAAATTAGAATATGATAAAATACTGTAAAGAGTTCATATATAAGTCTTAAAATAAAGTAAAACACAACCAAATCTAAATACATCCTAAAATTTAGGCTCAGCGGTGTGTGACGGAGCTCCGGGCTCAAATTAACCACCTTGAGGCGGAGGTGGAGGAGCACCGCACCCACAAGCAGATGGCCCAGGTGGAAAACGAGCACCTGCGCATGGAGGTGGAGGCGCTGCGCCATGCCAACGTGGCCAACGTGGGCGCTCAGATCGGATTCAAGGAGGCCAACGGTAAACGAGGCGTAATAAACTCTTGTTGATTTTTTTTTTTTTTTTCGCTTTAATCCCGTTCAATCGTGGCTAACTTTCCTTCACCCGACAGGCCGCGCACAGGCGGCCGAACTTCGATTCACTCAACTCAAAGAGAAACACGCCGAACTGGTCACCAGTCACGCTGATCTCATGAAGAAGGTACAGTAACTCCCCCACATATTCGTAGATTACAATTCTCAGAATTACCTTTTTGCGAAAGAAGCCCCCACCGTCTGCCTGTCAAAATAGCAAAGTCATACAGATTGGTGTCAAGGAATGATTTTGATTTGATACATTTCGACAAAATGATGAGCTTTTAATGTGAGTTTAGCCTGGGTTGTTTGGAGAAATTAAAGAGAGTCTTGGCCATATGCATGTACACGTGCACTTCTGGTGCATTATTTCAATAAATCAACGTGTGACACCAGTTGCTTATATCTAGTTGTGGAATGCCGTGTGACAAAATCGTGACAATAACCCGTCTTTCGGGGTTTCGTGTTCTGGGTGTGTAGAACGCGGACACTACCAAACAGCTGGCCCACACAAAACAAGACCAGGAGGACATGTGGAGGACCAAACAGAAACTGGAGAGCGAGCTGGAAAACCTGCGTCGGGAGAAAACCAACTTGGTGAGATCTCACAAGCTCACGCGCACCAACGCAAAGCATTAACGTTTGCGTGATGGCTTACTCCGTCAGATTCACCTGCAGCAGAATGAGGCGGACCGCCTGAATAAAGAACTCCTGGAGCAAAGAGCTGAGTTAGCGCTCCTTCGCAGCACCCTGGAAAGCAAGGAGATGGTAAGATGTTAGTGTAGCATCAACTTTTGACATTTCAGTGCGTGGTTAGCATTGGTGGCTTAGCTTGCTAAGCTTGTTAGCGCCACAGCTAGTGGCCCTTGTTTGTGGCAGATCATTTCGGTCATCCTCGGACCCGACGAAGAGGTTCCTGTTGGCTTTTATTCATGACTATCGAGAGCCCAAATTTCTCAAAGAAAAAAGAAATAAATTCCATCATTGGTAGCTTAGCCACCACGATAGATAGTATTTCGGCCTTATCTCACAATCATAAAATTCCCCGATGAATGCGTATGCCTCCAAGGCATCCACAGCCTGCATCCATCTGGGTAAATTTTTACACAACAAAAATAGAATACC
>NW_017805994.1:114553-126805 GCF_001891065.2 Hippocampus comes
CGGCGGGAGCGCGCCGGGCTGCTGCGCTCGGCCCAGCAGCGCGACGTCGACTTGTCGTCACTGCGGCAGCAGCAAAGCACCGCTGACCTGGAGAGGGATCGCCTGAGCCGTGAGCTGGAGACGCTCAGGGCGCAGCTGCAGCAGCAGGTAAGAAGAGGAAGAAGGCTGGAGAGAGGGAAGGTAGGAGAGGGCAAAGGTCATAGGAGGAGTGGACGAGAGGACGAGGTGGTTTTGACGTCTTATTTTCCAGTCAGGGGATTTCCCGAGGACTCTGGACTCATCCATCTGCTGCTGACCATAATGCTCTGCGGAGCAGCTAAATGTCTGACCAACGTGGCAGCACGGTCTTCAAACATGAACGCGGGTCCCAGAATACAATAGGCAGCCCACTTGTTGTCGACTGAAAATGACATCACAGTGCCTAAGGGCATGGTCATGTGACCTGCGCAAGCTGGGCCCTGAGGCACTGAGATGAAAATTTCGGGCGACAGCAAGTGGCAGTACTTTAGCGCTTCAGTTCTTCAAAGGTTGAAGAGCAGAAAGATAGGAATGGAGAAAAGTGCAATCCCAAGCGGGCGACGTTGGTGAGGAAAGTTAGGAGAAGGTGGGAAAGTGGGAAAAGGGAGGAGACACTTGACGCCCACGGCGGTCTCTGTGCCACAGCTGAACATCAACGCCCAGCAAAAACTGGAGATTGACAGGCTGCGTCGCGAGCTGGACACCACGCGGGCCGAGCTGGCGCGTGTCACCAGCAGCCTGCAGAGCAAAGAGCTGGTACGCCCGTCCGTATGGCCACGGTTCATACTCAAATGGCTTTCGAGTCCGTCTTTCGCCACGGGCGCACTCTGACAAACTCGCTCGGTGTTTCCAGAGCGGCTCGCAGTTGAGCAGCACGCTGGCGGGCCTGCAGGCGGAGAGGGAGACGCTGCTGCGCTCGGTGCGGGAGCAGGAGGCCGAGCTGGGCTCGCTCCGGCAGCAGGCGCAGCTACAGCAGAGCTCTCTGGAGCAGGAACGCCAGCGCAGCAACATGGAACTGGGGACCCTGCATGCCCAGCTGCAGCAGCAGGTGCCAAGCGCCGTTTGCCATCCACGTGGACTTATTAATAGACTTTGTTTTTGATTGAGACTTGAACATTCAGAACCGAGACGTGCGACTTGATCCACTGCCTGGCGTTCGCCACGACACGGACATCCCGCTTTGCGCTTCTTTGGCGCCTTCAGATCGCTGACTTTGCGCGTGTGTGCAAGCAGGCCAATCGTGAAGGCGAGCTGGCTCACAAGCTGCAGGAGGAGCAGTTCTGTCTGCTGCAGTGCGCCGTGGTGGAGGCGGAGGGCATCATCCTGGACGCCCTGGCCAAACTGGACGACCCCATCCACGTGCGCTGCATCTGCTCGCCTGGTACGTGCACGTGTACGAAAAGAAACACTGAAGAATTGACACTTGAAAGCAGCCAGTGTGGAGCTTGCGAAGCAACAAAAGCGAGCGCAGCCCTCAGCGAAACTGTCCTCATTGCGTCCAAAGCGTCAATATATATTTTTTTTATGGCCGCACTTGGACCTTCTCGGGCATCGAGTTCACCAGCGCTACACAGGTTGCCACTGGAATCATCATCCATGCCTCCGTGATCATCTGCGCTCACTTTTACCAGATAGCGTATACGCTGCAAAGTATTTGCGACATTTTTCAAAAGGACTTTGTTCAAATGATTGAAAAAGGAACATTCCTGAATCCATCGTGTTTCTCTTTTCTGCTACTTCTGTCTGTCAGATTATTTGGTGAATCGCGCTGAGACCACTTTGGTGTCGGTGGACAAAATGCAGCAGAGCCATGTCATCTATCTGGCAAACAGGAATGGTTAGTTTGTGTGTGTGTGTGTGTGTGCGTGTGTGTGGCGTGTGCTGTTGGGAGGTTGGGTTGGCGTGTTGTTTCGATTTTTATTATGATTTTTTTTAAGTTGGGTGTTTCTTGTTTTTTGTTGGGTTGTTAGTCGTTTTATGTCATTGGTTTGTTGATATTTTTTAATTTGGGGGTGGGGGGGTGGGGTTGGCTTGTTGCTTGTTGTTATTTTTGTTGTTGTTGGATCGTTGATTCATTTGTTACCGGTCACCAACGTTGTGGCTTTTGGTCGGCAACGACGACGTCATTGTTCCCAGACGCCAGCAGCCTGCTTCGGGCGGTCACTCAGTTCTCCCACTTGGCCGCCGACACCATCGTGAACGGCGGCGCCACGTCGCACTCGGCCCCCACCGACCAGGCCGATCGTGAGTCCCCCGAAACTTGAACGCCATATGTCGCCTTGGCATGCTTCTGTGTCAGCAACCGAATGCAGTTTCTTGCTGGAAAACAAATGTTTGCGTGTGTGTGGTTCAGGTTTGACCGACAGCTGTCGGGACTGCGCCAATAACTGCCTTCACTTCTTGAAGGACTTAAAACTGCAGGCCAGCTTGCAGAGAGCCGACTCCACCGCCATCCGCTACGCCATACAGCGCATCCTCGCCTTGGGGCAGGTGGGCGATTCAAAGCGTTCCGCCCACAATTCCACTGTTTCCATGAAAACCAAAAAAAAAATCCCATGGAAATGACTGGAGCTCCCTTTCAAATAGGTCGATGACAATTCTCTGTGTCAATAGGAGCTGCGTCCCAAGGGGCAGGACGTCCTTAAAGAGGAGCTGGGCAACATGGTGGACAAGGAGATGCTCGCCACCTCCACCGCCATTGAAGAAGCTGTCCTGCGTATGGACGTAAGTTTTTGTGAGAGTCGTTATGGGTCCGCTCGTGATCGACACGGCGAGGAAATTTGACGTTGCTAACTTAAACTAGCTTTGTCATATTCTGAAGGGTGCTACTGAGCCAAAAGAATCGCTTTGAACTAAAATGGTAGACTTCCTGGGTCTTTTCTGGCATGTCTTCTTGAGACTCTTTTTGTGGGTCTGCTCATAAGACACGCCTACCAAATTAAGATATCACTGACTGAGACAGGGGCTGAATTTGGAATCATTCGGATGATGCTTTGTGCGTGTTTGTAGGAGATTTTGTCCCAGGCCAGAAGGGACACAAGTGGCCTGAAACTGGAAGTCAACCAGAGGTGAGATCACCACAACAGTCGTCGCTATTTTATATTTGTTTTTTTTTGTGTTTCACTTTGAAAACTGAAACCTTTGTGTCCCGTCGCAGCATCCTGGGCTCCTGCTCCGACCTCATGAAGGTAGTCATCGCCGAAGCTCCGATCTGACGTTGCCACAATGTCAATATATGTCGTGAACGTGTTGCGCTGTGTCTGCAGGCTGTCCACATGCTGGTGACGGCCGCCACAGATCTCCAGAAGGACATTGTGGAAGGAGGCAGGGTGAGTGGAATGCATGCTCCGTAACCTTTTTCGGATTGAAATTTCTGTGTATGCAGTTATCATGGAGGTCAATTACTCACAGGTTTCCACTACCCGGAGTCGGCCCAGGTCCCTCTCCCTTGCGAATAGAGGGCTCCGCTGTACATCAAATAAATATTCTGGCTTTGCTGTTTTCCCGCAGGGAGCAGCTTCTGTCACGGAATTCTACGCCAAAAACTCCCGCTGGACGGAGGGTCTGATCTCGGCCTCCAAAGCGGTGGGCTGGGGTGCCACGCAGCTGCTGTGAGTCCCTCGACTCCAAATTAGCTGGCGTGATTTCCGAGCGGATGACGAACCGGTCGTCTTTATCTCCAGAGAGTCCGCCGATCGCGTTGTGACCGACAACGGGACGTACGAGGAGCTCATCGCATGCTCCCACGAGATCGCCGCCAGCACCGCCCAGCTGGTCGCCGCCTCAAAGGTGCCCCCGCGGCTTCACCCTTTGAAAGCTCAGCGAGCGCTAGCGGGCTAACGTGTCGCTAACACGTCCGTCCTCTCGCAGGTGAAGGCGGAGCGCGGCAACAGGAAGCTGTCCACGTTGCAGCAGGCCTCGCGGCACGTCAACGACATGGCCGCCGTGGTGGTCACCTCGACGAAGCACGGACAGCAGCAAATCTCGGAGCAGGGTGAGAAGCCGTGTTACATTCTACCGGATTGTTACGGGTTTGATTGATCTTTCGTGTCCTTGCAGGAGTGATGGACTTCTCCGGAATGTCACTCATCAAGTTGAAAAAAGAGGAAATGGAGGCTCAGGTGAGTCATTCATCGTACAGTAAACTGTCCGGCTGTGGGTTCATTTCATGATGTACATATTTGGGCATTGTTATTGATGGATATTGGCTGAAATGAACTCTGGCGGTTTGGTTCCCAGGTGCGGGTGCTGCAGCTGGAAAGTCAGCTGGATCAGGAGCGCGTCCGTCTGGGCGAGCTGAGGAAGCGCCACTACGACTTGAGCCCCCCGCAGGACGGCGACATTCTGGACGGCGACGAGAGCTTCCCCCCGCCGCCCCCGCCCACTTTACTGGACGCCGCCTCCTTCCCGCCACCCGAGCCTGCCGCCGTTCCCGCCTTTGCGTCCACGAACCCCTTTGCGCCTGCCGCATCGCAATCCTTCTTGCAGCCTCAGTCCTACGCGCCGTCACAGCCCTACACGCCGCCGCAGTCATTCTCACCATCTCAGGCTTATACGCCATCGCAACCTTACATGTCATCGCAACCTTACACATCTTCCCAAGCGTACGCCCCAATCCCTGGCCAGAATTACCTGAAAAGTCAGTCCTACTCCAGCTCGCAAACCTCTTCGCCGGCACCTAGCCACTCCCAACGCTCGCCGCAGTCCCAGAGCACCGACTCCAAGAGCGCGGAATCCGGAAAACTCAACCTGAGGAAACCAAGCATCTTCTCCAAATCGGGGAACCTGTTTAAGAACGCGGTAAGAGACCAACGGTTCACTTCAGTCTGTGTGCTTTGAAAGCAAGAGAATGGTTTGCATGTTTGTAATTTCCATTGCAGTTCAGACGAGGGGAAGCGGGAAGCGGGACCGGGGAGTCTTGAGGCCGGCCAGAAGCGGGGCTCGCGGATCATGGAGATGGAACAGTTTGATTTCGTTTATGTCTGCCAACGTCTTTCCGTTCCAAAGTGATCAAATGAAGCACGGAAACTCTTTCGCCATCGAGCGTTTGGGTGTCGGAACTCATCTTAGAGCTAACGCTAACTTCGACCCATACCGAGACAGTTTGCTTCACTGTTAATATCCATCTGTTTCGGTGTCGGAACTCGTCTTAGAGCTAACGCTAACTTCGATCCAATACCGAGACAGTTTGCTTCACTGTTAATATCCATCAAATTCCTGCACGTTTTCTGTCCAACTCTTTTCTGTGCTTTGATGGAATTCTGAAGCTTGATTAAATGCCTGAGAAAGCCAATTGTTTCTTTGAATTACCGCTCCGCGTTTGTGTGCTAACTGTCACAAGCGAAAATGAGCAAAAGTTTCCAAAATGTCACTTTGACTAAAAATGTACAAATTGATTTACAGATACAAATCAACTTTGTCAGAACCGTACAATAAAGATGATTGAACATAGTCGTAATGTTAAAGTAAGTCACAATCTTCCGATAAATTCTACAAGGTTAAAGTCATAATGTGACAAGAATGTGCTCATTTCGAGTATCGTCAAAATGTTGCGCGCATTGTCGTCAGGTTACAAAAACGGTAGTCGTGTTATGCTAATACAGTTGTCATTTTTATGAGAATTAAGTGATCACGTCACAAGAATAAACTTGTAATGTTGCCATAATATTCGTGGAGGAATATGAAGATGCACTTCTGTACAAAGAGTCGTAGGGTTACGAAAAGGGGGGGAAAATAGTCTTAATAGTTGAAGAATCAAGTCGTAATGTTACCAGAATAAATTTAGAACCTTTTAGATTAAGGTCATAATCATACACCGATGAAGTTGTAATATTATGAGATTATACTGATAATTTTATAATCAAATTACACTATGAGATTAATGTTGTCATTTTACAAGAACAGCCGCTCATTTATGTGACTGAATTCTAGTGGATCCCATTATTCAAGAAGGGAAATATGAATCACTTCACCCCGCAGTCCAAAATATTCTGCCAGCTGCCTCACGTGTTATTTTGGTTCAGTGAGCTAACGCAGTGGAATGTGCACACTATTCAGCAAGTTCGGCCGGAGTTAAATCCTTCACAATAAAATCTAACGACATCGTGGCATCCTTCAAACACAAACAGAAATGCCACGTCCTTCAGAAATAATTACAAAAAATAAAAATAAAAATAAATAAATAAAATGTCATATTATGCTGCATCATAAAGAATGCTACATCCTAATCATTGTTATGATGATTATTATCATCATCATCATCATTATTATTATTATTGTTATTATTTAAGGGCAATTTTAGTAAGATGAATGCGTCATCCAGTTCGGTTTTATTTTATGCACCATTAACATTCACATTTTTTAAAGAAGCCTCTTTCCGTTCTAAGGGATGGAGCGTCCTTGTTACGGTCTAATTTGAATGAGCAGCAATCCCATCTAGTATTAATTTGACGGACAAAGCATTCCTTTTACATTTTAATTTGAAGGGCGTGCATGCATTCCTCTTTGTTTATTCTGAAGGATGCTGCTTTCCTGTTTATTGATTGTGAAGGATGTGGAGTTCCCGTTTATTCGGAAAGACGACGCATTCCCTGGGTTTTTACTTGGAGGGAGACACGATGCCCTGTTTCTGCTCTCTTGTTTTGAAAGGAAAGCGGAAAAGATGCTCACAAGATGGCGGCTAACTTTGCCCCATGTCAACGCGACAGAGGAGGGAGGACAAGCGGACAACGGCCGATTTTACGCTGAACAAATGACTTTTAAGGTCTTCATTTACGACTACATAATGGACGCACGGTAACCTGGTACTTTTAGGTGGCGTTTTACAGCTTACCGGTGTAAGTCAGAGGACGTGTTGTGTCGCGGAGGAAGGGGAGGGAGGAAGTTTGTGTCACACAGCGGAAAGAAGAGAAAACAAACACACAAAAAAAGACGAAGTCATCCCCAAAGTGTTGTCTGTGCCATAACAAGATTTGTGGTTTGAAATTTGATGTCATCCCAGCTTAAGTTCGACAAAAGTAATGCTTTGATAGTAATGATAGATGTCACAAGACGGCAGTTGTGACATCTATCGGAATTTTAAGGCTTTTGAATGTGTACGTCATTTCCTTAATAGAGAAACGCTGTACTGAAACTTACAGGTAGATCAGTTTATTAGATTGTGCAGGGTTGCCCAAAGTTGTGGCTGCCAAGCATTGGCATTTACTTCACTGTTTCACTGGGAAACCTCTATTGTTCGAGTTGGCGTGTTTTTTGACCGAGTTCAGTTTTCCCCTGCTTATAAAGGATGGTATATCAATATGTCATCCCAGCTTAAGTTCGACAAAAGTAGTGCTTTGCTGCTGTCTTGTGACATCTATCGGAATTTTAAGCCTTTTGAATGTGTACGTCATTTCTTTAATCGAGAAACGCTGTACTGAAACTTAGATCAGTTTATTAGATTGTGCAGGGTTGCCCAAAGTTGTGGCTGCCAAGCATTGGCATTTACTTCACTGTTTCACTGGGAAACCTCTATTGTTCGAGTTGGCGTGTTTTTTGACCGAGTTCAGTTTTCCCCTGCTTATAAAGGATGGTATATCAACTAAATGTAGAATAGGAAGGACCCTAGGATTGAACCTTGGAGAACACCAGAAGCCACACGGTTGCTAAATTTGATTTTTTAAAAAAAATTTTTTCATTGAATTGTGATTCAGGAGCTGGAGCTGGTCGAGGACGTGTGGCGAGGTGAGGCTCAGGATCTACTCTGCCAAATCGCTCAGCTGCAGGAGGAGAACAAGAGCCTTCTGGACAATGTGTCCCTGCGAGACTCTGCGAGTGACGACGACCTGCAGAGGACCGATGGTGAGAGTGTGTGCGCAACCTTCAGAAATACAGGAAAATACAAAAACTCAACTCATTGATATGGCACAGTATGTGGTCAGTATTTTATATTTGTCAACTGGTCACTCCTTGTAATGTTTTTGATATTTATTTTATTGACATTTGTTCAATTTAACGGCTGTTGGCTTTGAAAAAAAAATGCACTGCTTTCAGAAGGTTTGATATTCCCAGCACTACTCAGGTCAAATAACATCAATTCCTGATGACATTTCCTCTATTTTTCTTATTGTGAACATTTCCCGAAAACAAGAAAAAGACCATTTTTAGAAAGTGTGTCATTTTTTTCAGGAAGTTAAAAGTGACTATTTTGCGATGTTTTTTTCAGGATCATTTGATACTTGTCACTCGCCGATTGTTTCTCCAAATTTGTTGAATTTTTTTCAACGTTTCTTTTTATATTTTAGATTTGACCACTTTTGGGTGGATTCCTGGTTATTTTTACCTCAACTATTTCTGTTGAAGAAATAAAGCAAAGTACAAAGATGTTTTTGGTTTGCATGCGCGCACAAAGGGTGCCTTCTCTTTGCCGCTTGCACAGAAGCCAGAGTCAGGCTTGAGCACGCACACACTAGCCTCAGTGTCCACACATACTTGCTACACACGCGCTTCCTGCACGGCACTCTCGACATGCTTTCAAATGATTTCGGTGTGATAAACTCAACCACGGCTGAGATCTTGATTGACAGCCAGGAGTTTCTGATAAGGCCTTAGGGAAAAAAAAAACTGGGACTGCGGCAACATGTAGGAAGTATGAATAAATGCAACAGATAAGATATCCCGCATGCATGTTATTATTTAGGTGAATTGTTCCATTTTGTCAACTCCAAGAATGATTGGAGGCAAATGCATTGTCAGCATGCCAGCCTAAAAACCAGAACAAAATGTGTCCGTCCAGTTGCCGGCTATTTCATCAACTCAAATTCATTTTGACCTTTTACTCTTTGTATTCCAGTACATTTCAGCATCCATACCTCTTTCCTTCAGGGCTTGAATCAGGAATTTGACTTTTACCCGAGTCCGTTTTTCACACAAGTATCTGTGCTCAAACTTAGGCGTAGTTGACTAAGTCGTCTGGCTGCCTGTGTTTGTCGTAGGCATGAGCGAGCGTGAGCGTCAGGTGATGAAAAAGCTGAAGGAGGTCGTGGACAAGCAACGGGACGAGATCCGGGCCAAAGACCGCGAGCTCACGCTCAGGAGCGAAGACATCGAGGCGGTAAGCCTGTCCAACAATCATGGCGCCTCATTGAGAAAACTTTGTCACACGACTGAAGCCAATTATCATCCTTTTTTTCTTTTTCTTTTTTTTACACAATAGACACCCAAACCAAGCTAAAAAATAGCACAGTTTTTGTTTTCATTTCGAATTGTTGTTTTACACCTGGATGACAAATATGGCGGTGACTGCAATGTTCCCCGTTGCAGCTCCAGCAGCAGCAGTCCCGCCTCATGAAGATAAACCACGATCTGCGCCACAAGATCTCGGCGGTGGAGGCCCAGGGCAAAGCGCTGATTGAGCAGAAGGTGGAGCTGGAGGCCGGCGCGCAGACCCGCGGCCAAGAAGTGGGAGCCCTGCGACAGGAAGTGGCGCGCTTGCGGGAGCGGCTAAAGGGTGACATCCGGGAAGCTCCGCCCCAGCCCCCCTCGCCGGCCGAGGTAATACGCACCTTCTTGACCCCGATGCCACAATGCTCTGATTGATTTCAAAAATACAATCATAACGTATGGAATTGATGCCTCTCGATTCGGCAATCAAAGAAATCGATGCCTCCATTTAAGGCACAGGGGGCCGTATTTCTTCGAATGAAACAATTTATGGAAATGAGGATAGCCATATATTTATTCCGTATGAATTTGAAGAACTACGCTAAGTGTATGTTGGATGTCCTCAAATGAAGGCGTCGTGCTTAGATTGCGAGCTTCGCGGTCTTGTAGCAAATGATGCTCGGTTGTTGATCTCGGTCATTGGCAAAAGCACACGACTGTCATTCACTCGCCAATCTCCTTAACCAGCGTGAAGCGTCAGCTGTGGTGGGGGCGGAGGGTTGGTTGGAGTCCTCCACCCCCCCGCCGCCGCCCGGCTCGCTCTGGCCTGACGAGGACGAGGACGACGAGGCGGCCTTGCTTTGGGTAAAGCGGACTGACCGCTAACGCTGGGGTGATGATCAGTGACTGCATGGCCTGCAACTAACTCTCATGCGGGGGACCAGCGTGTCACGGCGCTGTCGCACTCGGCTGGGCTCTGTGTGAAATTTCAAGGCGCTTTTGGCTCGGTTGATGCCGTTTGCCCGGATCTTTGTGTGAAAGAAACGAATGACGCCTCGCCTCAAATATAGCCAATCACATAGCCCCACTTAAAAAGTTTAGAATTACATCTCACACACACGCGCGCATGGACACTCTCATAGGCTGAGCAATACGTGTGTGTGTGTGTGTGTGTGTGTGTGTGTGTGTGTGTGTGTGTGTGTGTGTGTGTGTGCGTGTGTGTGTGTGTGTGTGTGTGTGTGCGTGTTCTCACACATACTCGTGTCACATAATTCGAATACGGAAGAAAAATATCCCCAGCATTCTTCATGGTTCAGTCTGAAGACGTTGGACACCCCCCCCCCACCACACCCCCACACACACTCTGCCGGTAGTTGTCACAAGATAGCGGCACTGCACTACTTTTCTAGTAGAAGGGAATCTCCTCAACTTCAGATCAGCATGCTGACAGTCTGCAGTTGAGTAGGCCATGACTTGAGTCTGAAATAGGCCCATCGCGATGTGTTGTTTGCTAAGTGAAAGACGTGATGTCCAATAATGAGTCCAAAAAAAAAAAAGAAATCGACATCAAACTGATGTGGAAGGCAAACAATGAGGCGTGCTTTGTTGGTGTGCCACCAGGAGGCCATGTGCGATGACGACATGCCTGCTGTGTACCAATATTTCACACTAAGGTATTCACTTTCTGTCTCAACTGTGGAAAGCCATTGGAGCATTTATTTAATTTTCTTGAGAATCTCCCTCAAGGTGGATTTACTCTCTTTGTCCCCACTAGCAAGTGAAGCCCACTGCTTGTCTTCTAGACCCAATTCTATTGTCAATTTTTAAAACAGTGCTGAGGTTGGCCTCTTTGGGGTTGTACGCAATCTATTAATTTATTTATGTTTGTTTAATCTTACGTCACTGACAAAACTTTCATGGAAGGCATAGATATGCGCTCCTTAAAAATCCACTCAAGAATGTGGTGTGCCGCAGAGATCAATTTTAGGTCCTGCCCTGTTTAATTTGAATATGTAGAACGGTGTCTTCACTAGTAACAATTTATTCACGACTGTTTCCCCTTGGTATATTGGTAGTTGTGTGCGTTTGACTTGTTGTGCACCACTTACCGTGAGTTGGACCGTAACTTCAGTGTTTTATGTAGTGACCTTCCCGCCCCCCATTTGTTTACAATTTACCTGAAGCTTGTTGTGAGTTTGTGGTGGCTGTTGCTAACGTAACATTTGAAACTCTTCATCAACTTTGTGCATGACCAATATTCCTGCGATACAACCCAAAGTAAGTACTACTTCCATAGTTGTAGAGTACTAGTAGCATGCAGATGCCAACGAATGCACTTTTGCCTCAACAGTGACATGTTGTTGTCCTTCGAGTATTTCGGAATATCGTACAGTATTGGAAGGTAGTGGGGGGAAAAAAAGGCACAGTTGTTCTACATATACTGGTACAAACTAAACAGGGTAGGGCCTAAAATGGATCCCTGCAGCACACCACGTTAATCCATGGATTTCTGAGGAGCATTTACTGGATCAAAGCTCACTAAATACTAAAAGTAGTGTGCTTAACTGTCTTACGGGGAAGGACAAAGAGCGTACAAGTACTTGGATCTTAAGCTGCCTATCAATGATATGGAATGAATATTCAAACAGCTTTCCGTACCCACTCTCTTCTCTCAGGAGGCGTTGTGCCAGGAGGACACAACCACGGAGCTTCCGGACTTCAAGGACCCCAACCGGGCCCGGTTCACCCTGCAGGAGTTGCGGGATGTCCTGCACGAGCGCAACGAGCTCAAAGCCAAAGTCTTCTTGCTGCAGGAGGAGCTGGCCTACTACAAAAGGTCAGCGGATGATGATGTCATTTCCATTCCCATTCACAAGATGGCACTAAAATGGCCAATGCCCCTCTAGCGACGAAACGGAAGAAGACACGGCCTCTCCTAGTCCCGAGCCCGAATCCAGGACGCGATCGCGCTCTGCTGTGCAGCCAGAGTCTGGGATCAAACGCCTGTATGTTGTCCACACACACACACACACACACACACACACACACACACACACACACACACACACACACACACACACACACACACACACA
>NW_017805994.1:130487-151419 GCF_001891065.2 Hippocampus comes
TGTGTGTGTGTGTGGGCGTGGTCTCACACATACTCGTGTCACATACGTTCCCACATACACAACTCACTCACACACGCGATCACGCACATCGACAAAATAAGATCACATACACGACTCGTGCCAAGCACACTCACACACACACACACACACACACACACACACACACTCTGCCGGTAGTTGTCACAAGATAGCGGCACTGCACTACTTTTCTAGTAGAAGGGAATCTCCTCAACTTCAGATCAGCATGCTGACAGTCTGCAGTTGAGTAGGCCATGACTTGAGTCTGAAATAGGCCCATCGCGATGTGTTGTTTGCTAAGTGAAAGACGTGATGTCCAATAATGAGTCCAAAAAAAAAAAAGAAATCGACATCAAACTGATGTGGAAGGCAAACAATGAGGCGTGCTTTGTTGGTGTGCCACCAGGAGGCCATGTGCGATGACGACATGCCTGCTGTGTACCAATATTTCACTAAGGTATCCTCACTTTCTGTCTCAACTGTGGAAAGCCATTGGAGCATTTATTTAATTTTCTTGAGAATCCATCTCAAGGTGGATTTACTCTCTTTGTCCCCACTAGCAAGTGAAGCCCACTGCTTGTCTTCTAGACCCAATTCTATTGTCAATTTTTAAAACAGTGCTGAGGTTGGCCTCTTTGGGGTTGTACGCAATCTATTAATTTATTTATGTTTGTTTAATCTTACGTCACTGACAAAACTTTCATGGAAGGCATAGATATGCGCTCCTTAAAAATCCACTCAAGAATGTGGTGTGCCGCAGAGATCAATTTTAGGTCCTGCCCTGTTTAATTTGAATATGTAGAACGGTGTCTTCACTAGTAACAATTTATTCACGACTGTTTCCCCTTGGTATATTGGTAGTTGTGTGCGTTTGACTTGTTGTGCACCACTTACCGTGAGTTGGACCGTAACTTCAGTGTTTTATGTAGTGACCTTCCCGCCCCCCATTTGTTTACAATTTACCTGAAGCTTGTTGTGAGTTTGTGGTGGCTGTTGCTAACGTAACATTTGAAACTCTTCATCAACTTTGTGCATGACCAATATTCCTGCGATACAACCCAAAGTAAGTACTACTTCCATAGTTGTAGAGTACTAGTAGCATGCAGATGCCAACGAATGCACTTTTGCCTCAACAGTGACATGTTGTTGTCCTTCGAGTATTTCGGAATATCGTACAGTATTGGAAGGTAGTGGGGGGAAAAAAAGGCACAGTTGTTCTACATATACTGGTACAAACTAAACAGGGTAGGGCCTAAAATGGATCCCTGCAGCACACCACGTTAATCCATGGATTTCTGAGGAGCATTTACTGGATCAAAGCTCACTAAATACTAAAAGTAGTGTGCTTAACTGTCTTACGGGGAAGGACAAAGAGCGTACAAGTACTTGGATCTTAAGCTGCCTATCAATGATATGGAATGAATATTCAAACAGCTTTCCGTACCCACTCTCTTCTCTCAGGAGGCGTTGTGCCAGGAGGACACAACCACGGAGCTTCCGGACTTCAAGGACCCCAACCGGGCCCGGTTCACCCTGCAGGAGTTGCGGGATGTCCTGCACGAGCGCAACGAGCTCAAAGCCAAAGTCTTCTTGCTGCAGGAGGAGCTGGCCTACTACAAAAGGTCAGCGGATGATGATGTCATTTCCATTCCCATTCACAAGATGGCACTAAAATGGCCAATGCCCCTCTAGCGACGAAACGGAAGAAGACACGGCCTCTCCTAGTCCCGAGCCCGAATCCAGGACGCGATCGCGCTCTGCTGTGCAGCCAGAGTCTGGGATCAAACGCCTGTATGTTGTCCACACACACACACACACACACACACACACACACACACACACACACACACACACACACACACACACACACACGCACAGACACACACACACACACACACACACACGCTCGCAGACCTACAAACACTCTCACATGAGCGCATACGTAATAATAATAACACAGACGCAACAGGCTCACACACTTGCTCAGACTCACTCACGCAACAGCAATTAATTACATAAAATATACACAAATACAACAACAAAATATATTTACAATCTAGTGTACAAAATATACAAATACATCAACAATTACATGGCCAAGTAAGATGCTTAAAATACAAAACAACTCTTTATATGGCGCATTCTTCCGCAGCTGTAACAAAGCACTTTACACAGAAGCTAAAATAACAACAATACAACAAGCAAAAAATGTGAAAAGAGTGAATTAAAACACAAGTTAATGATACTGACACACATACGGGAGACACCAGGAAACAATAGAACAGTGTCAATCTCCTGTTGGGTCGAAAGCCAAGGACTAAAGATGCGTCTTCAAACAAGGTTTGAAAATGGACAGGGAGGGGCCTTGCCTAACATTTAACGGAAGGTCATTCCAGATGGAAAGACCGGCATTGTGCAATTTGTGGTCACTTTTGTCAAGGTGAAGGCTTTGACAAGGTCCTTGTTGCCCCTCCCCCCGCCTCCCCTCCTCTCTGTGACAGGATCTTCACTGCTATCATGCCCATGGTGGCGGCTGGTTTGATCCGAGACGATCCCACTTTACAGCCTGCCCGAGGCTTTGCGGCGCTCGTATGACCCCATTTGTTTTTTTTCCCCCACCCTAACCTCCTTTTAATTCCCGACAAATCCCAGTCAGATAGCTTAACGATGGCGATGGTGTGGTTTGACACTAAAAAACTAATCGAATGTGTCCACAGAGATGTTTTCAAAAGATCTCGGGCAAAATCCCTTGGAAGAGTTTGTCAAGGAAATGACTCCAAAACGTGCAAACCAAAATTGCAGACTTTTCAAGCATGGTTTTCCAAAAACTCGTGACAGACATGCTGACCGAACTACAGGTTCTGAAGTGAAACTTGCTCTGACCTCATTGAACGTCTTATTTCATCGTGAGTGTTCAAACGTTGCCCACACAAAAAGTTGGTCATTTCACGTCGCCAGTCTCTCTCAATTACAGGACTCAAATTTGGTCATAATCGTTTGCCCTCCGAGATCCTGGGAATACTCTGGAGGGAGCTTAAAATCCTGACTTCAAACCAAAATGGTTGAGCTCCTGGGTCTTCTCAAGCATGGCAGTCCACTCGTGATCAAGTTGGCCACCGGATGTCATGTTGCCAAGTGACACGTTTGAAACAGACTTTAGTGGCTGAAGTTTCTCCCAAATCTGGGCCACCTTGGAAAAGGCGAAATTACCCGAAAATGTCCTCTTTGGTTGGCGGTCTCTTGACACTTTTCTATTGGTCTCTTCGTGGTAGACACGTCGACCGAATTTCATCTTGCTAAATTGAAACTGGCTTTGGGCACCTCAATTCTTTTTACAATTCTGGCGAGTGGGCCTCAGCCAAAATGGCCACTTTGAACCAAAATGGCAGACTTCCTGTCCGTTTTCAGGCATGGCTCCCTGGGACTTTTTTGTGGGTCTACTTATGATAAACACGTCTACCCAATTTCACGTGACAGAGAGTTCTTTCTTTGTGTTCTCAGGTTTAATTTGTTTTCCCGTGACAAGCAGCGGAGTTGGCAGCGTGGCAACGCGCATGACGACGCGTTCACCGAACAAGCGCAGGAGGCCTTACCGCACGTTTAGCTGTCACCTCTGAGACCCAACCCCACCCCCTTCAAACAAAGGTCGTTATTATTTATGCGTTTTTCCCATGGACCCGATCCCTTCAAGCATAACTGTGACACACGGTGTGCAAATGAGGCATTATTCAATTCTCTTCCCTGGTGTTTACACATACGGCTCTTGAAACGCTGAAAAGGGGGACCTACAGCCAATCATAGCATTTTCTTGGAAACAAATTACGGTGGGTTCATAATAGAAGTTTGCCAGTTCAAGCCCTGGAATTGTCTCCAAAATGGCTGCTTCAAACCAGACTGTCCCGAAGTCTGCTTCCATTTCCGCCGGGGGTCCTTGAGACTTTCTGGTGCGTCCCGTTGTTGTAGACATTCTCAATTTGATATTCATTGGTGGTTTTGGGGGCTAATTGAAAACACAAAACATGAGTCTCTCTCATGGACCGCTAGAAATGTCTCAAATGGCCGCTTCGACCCCAAAATGCTTGGCTGTACGTCTTTGTGGGCGCCGCGTCGAAAAATGTTCCCCACCTCCGCACTGAAGGGAAACTATACATACAACTCATATTAACACTTAACAAGCGTACGCAAGAAAGAATTTGGAACGCTGTGTGACTCATGAATATGGCCTTGTTTATAACTTTGTAACTTATTTTCCGTTTTTCATTGTTTTTATTAACTGTTTTGTGTAGCCCGACATCAGCTTTGTGACGGAAAAGTTTTTTTTTTTAGATATTAACTGCACACATAATATAGGCTGGCTGGATAACAAAGTCCCGTTTTTAGTGTACTGTCCTGATTACTTGTCATCTATGCAGAAGAAAAATATATATTTTGTTATTTTTGAATGATGGGGAGGGGGGGACAAGTGAAGTGTTTAGTTGCATTGACAGCTTTATTCATTAAGACCAGCATTAAGATTTATTGGATGCTGTAGCACCTACGATGATGATGATAATGATGATGATGGCTATTATTGCAATAAGTCAATGCAAAAAAATATATACAGTATATGAATATAGAAAAACATTTTATAGAGAGCCACATGATGCTAACGAGATGCTTGTTTCTTCTGAAATTCAATAATATATTGAATCCGTTGGTAAGTGTGAGTTGTTCTATTTTTACACAACCCTTCGGCTACATATAAAAAAAATAAAACTACTTTCTAGACTATGTCGGAGAAGCGGTTCGATCGGCACAGGCTACGGCTAGTCGGCTTGTCTCAGCTTAGCACCAAGGTTGGCGGAAGTCTTTTCCAATAATAAAACTTATTGCTTCATCATCTTTTCATCAATTTGAAGCCAAACTCATGGACAGCAGTTAAGCTTGGGAAGGCGACGGCTCGCGGACTTGGCTTATCTTAGTTTGAAGACTTGAAGAATCTTGTGGAACACCTTCCAGTTGTTCCATTTTTCATGAGAAGATGACAATTTGCCGCCAGACTGTTTAGTGCAGCGTTAACTTGGTTAAGACTGATGAAATGCTTTGCAATAATAAACGTGTCATCGTTTTTTTAATTTGTCATTTTTTTAACACTTGCTCGACAGACTCGTTTGTTAGAGTTGATTCAGCGTGGCCACAGCTTGTAACTTTAGTTTAGCCTCAAGACTTTGGGCTAGCGAGTTGAACTTCCCCATGTTCAATTTCCCTATTAGGGGTTATAATGAGTAGAATGCTTTAAATTACAACGAGCTAAGAAACAATTTCAGCATTACGACGAATCCTTTTTCAATATTACAGGCTGAATTTTCTTTAACGGTCATTGACATTGATGTTTTCCTGGTAGTACAATTGCTTTATTTTATTTTCAGTGTGGCCCCAAATGTAAACTGTAACACTGCCCCGGCTAGTTAAGTTAAAAAAAAAAAAAAAAAATAGCAATTTTAGCTAAAACCAAACAGCAATGTGTTTGACAGTCATCAAAGTGTAAAAAAAAATAATAATAAAATAAATTTAAAAAAAAAAGGGGGAAAAAGACAAGTGCCCAAAATGTTGCCGTGATAGCGTGTGGAGAATGTTCTCGTGTGAATTCAATGTCCTTTAAAAACTAGTGCCTTAATTGGGGTGAAAATTGTATAAAACTGCACCTACCTGTAGAAGCATGCCCAAGTGCGTCATCTCCAGAAAATGTCCAAATAAAAAAAATAAAATAAAACACAACCAGAATGTGCTGCTCCCAAAAAATTGGGGATATTGGGTAAAATTTCAGCATTGACCCAAAACACCCAATGTGACCTTCTGGGGGTAGTGTTTCAAAGTAAAAGAAGTTCTCCTCAGGGTTAGTGTTTGAGCCACGGGTGCGCGGCGATGGACGCCTTGCTACGGTCGCCGTAGTCGTAGAGCAGCTCCTCGCCCTCATCGATGTCCCGCGACGCCACCAGGATGAGATGCGGTGCGCCGTCCACGTCGTGCAGTTTGGTTTGCAGGTTGCCGCTCTTGCTGTGATTGATCAGACGCCCCAGACGATTGGTCTCTTTGGTGGCGTCCACGCTGGATGTGACGCAAACATTGCGTAAGTAGTCACGTGACTCCCCCCCCCCCCAAAAAAGTAATTACATGTGAATGCTGAAGAGATTATCTCAAATTGAAATGCTGTGGAATTAAGTGTTGTTGAATGAACAAAGTGAAATGGGGAAAAGGTTGGAACGTGATGAATGGCTCTGTCGATATCCAGAGCGAGCTGCTGAACATTTTGAAATTGGAATAGTTTGAATCGGTGAATCGTTTTAGGCTGTCATGGTTTGAATACATTCTGAAATATGGAAGGAAATGTGGAAAATCACGTCATTTGTTTCAATGGAATTTCTCCTGTGGACAATGTGGGAAAAGTGCACTTTTCTGCTCTTCAGCATTGACAATAGTGAGTGAGCGTGTACCAGTATGCTTTGCAGAGGTACTGAAAGTAGTACATGTAGCAGCCCGTCTCTGGGTTTTGGGCATACTCCGCCTCGCGCTTTTTGGCGTCTGCCATCTCCAAGAGATCACCGTGGTACTCCACCACATACTCGCCTTTGCGGAAGCGACGTGCGGCAAACACCGCTCGGCCCTTTCCCTCCATGTGCTGCACCTTCAAAATAAGATTTTTGTTTTTTACATGATGTGTTTACATCGCTTCGAAATGTGATATCCGGATCAGATCCGGATTAAACCTTTGCCATTGCACCCCCCCCGCCCCCTCCCCCCGCACATTACAGGATACAAAAAGTATTTTCGTCAATTAATCCTTTTGTGGACTTTCACTCAAATTTAAAACGTGGACACATTTAGATCAGACCTGGATTAAATTTTCTTCTACATGTTCTAAAGTTACTCCACTCATTTACGTATTTTTAGTTTTCTAATTGCATCAGCCATGCCTGGAATCTCACCAAAATTGAAAATGCTGACCAATCTGGATCTGAACTGGATCAAACCAGATGCGACCCATCTTATGGTCTCACTCTTTATACTGTCTGTGTCATGAAGTGATCATTGTGGCTTCTCACCTGTGTTGACAGTGCATACAAATGCGCAGTCAAGATCTGATGCGAATTAACTTTCAAAGATTTCACTCATTGTATCTTTTTTTTTTCCCCTGCCATGTTCAAGGTGTCGGAAGTCAAAGTAGGAAAGGTCTGTACCTGCATTCCTTCCTCGATGCCGTTTGTGATGAGGTGGTCGATGAGGTTCTTCTGTTCGCACTGGACACAAAAGGGAGCAAGTTAGTGCATCGTTTGTAGCATTAATGTGACTGAACATTATTACCTCCTGGTAGAATTTTTAAAGACACAAGGAAGATCGTTTGAAAGCAAGAAATGACAAACATTTACATTGCTTTTTGATTTGCAATCTGGATCTGATCTAGAGTAGATTCGACTGGATTTGACATTTTTAATCCTTTTACAAGACTAATTTGATGATCTGGAATTGATCCATCCATTATTTTCTTTCCCGTGCATCCTAAAAAGATGACTGACATTATCAGTCTTAATTTCATCAATGTGCATTCTTTAACGAGTGCAAATTAAATTGTGGATTGAATTTATTTGACATTTTTTTAAGAATTTGACTATTTTGTATGATTTTTTCCCCCCTTAATTTTATCCTATTTGTAATGATATCAATGTATGAATTTACACCCAAATTTAAATATTTTACTAATATGCAATCTGGATCAGAACTGGATGAAACTGAATTTGACAAAACTAAAAGTTTCAAGTTACCTTGAGCTCCGTTTTACTTTTTCGTGAGCTGCGCCTTATTGGAAAGAAGTCAGTAACTTTTCGGTTCTGGGAGGTTTTTCCTTGGGCCCTGTTTGGGGACAGGGGCAGGATGAGACACGCACTAAATCAACATGAGGTGATTAATAGTGACAAAAACCAGCGCACGCTTTGGACGTGACTCTCTTCTTCTGATGACGGCGGGACACGGCCGTGCTCCGGTTTCTGCTGTGCAAAGGAGCCGGTGGCCTGTCAGGAGCCAACTGCGGGGGCCGCTCTGTGGCAGGCTGAAGGCGACGTTGAAACGGTACAGGTGATGTGCCTTCGTCTGACCAGCAAGAGGTAGGCTGCCTTGCTGCATCCGAAGAGTTGCAATCTTTCGTCATCGAGCCGATGCCGTTTGCCATCCGGCCTGGTGGGAAGGGAAACAAATCTATCTGTCAGAAGTTTCAATGATTTGTTTCATGTCCACAGGGTTTTTCCTCTATATCAAATGTAGAGGTGGCCACCTGATTGGTATTAAATTGTGTAGAGTTGCTTTGTACTACAAAAGTTACACTGTACCTTGCAATCGAAAACGATTTTTTCATAAATAATACCATGAACAACTGTGAAGTCAGAATGACTCCTGTAACAACTATTGTAAAAATGTATTTTTTTAATTGCATGCATATACTCTAAAGTTTACAAAAAAAGCCAGCGGGGGACGCAGCATACAAAGTATCAAACCCGTACCAACCCTGCCTCACTTTGAGCCATGAAAAACCCTGGTCCACCTTTTCCTAAACTGCCGCAACCTGATATGTACCTTCTCCCAGCCTCTGGACATCATTCGTCTGACAACACAGGGAAGGGCATCTTCCCTGCTGCGCCATCTTGTCATCGCAGACCGGAGACGTGGACTGAGGGCAACTTGAAACGGTGACACATTGTGGACAGCATATGATTTCCTGTGGGAGCAGAGGCGAGAGTCACATCCTGACAACTCCGCTTGTGTGTATAACGGATTTGCATTTGATTGGTTTGTCATTTGTTTAATTTAAAAAGAGAAAATATTTCAAAGCATGTGTGGTATCAGGAGAAATCAAGCAAATCCAAGAAGGAAGGGGAAAAATAGATAAGTGGTGGTGAAGCACACTACTATGCCACATTCAATATGGAAGCGCCATTTACGGACGAGTTTACGTGGACTGGAGGCGGAACCACGCCCACACCCAGTTTCCTTTAAACGTTCAAACTACAAGGCGACATGCTTGATGTGAAGGGTCAATAAACCAACAAAAAAAAAAACGAAGCTACTATGTAATTAAAAGCTGTTCTCAGGTTTCAATTTGTTAGCTTAGCTGTTTTTAAGTTTAATAAACGTCACGACAATTCATAGCAAGCTTTAAACCACCATTAGTTGCCCCTTTTCGTTTTGGCTAGCCAATAAATATGATACAATTCCAAACGTTTCCTACTTTGGGGTGTAGAATTAAACTCTAGAAATTCACATTTGGTCATTTTATTTGTTCCTCTTCTGGGAAGCTGGGATATTGTGTCCAACATGTCTCCAACTTACCCCGTTCATATCCGACCAGTGGTTCCACGCACAGCTCTCTCCTACCACCCCCGTCCTTGCGAAGATCAAAACACCAGGTCCAAAGACACTAAACCGTCTGCCGTCTTCAGCTTTACGCGGCTCAAACCAAAGCGGCGTCCAAGGCTGCTACGGCGAGTTCGCCATTTTTCCCTCATGTACCGTAACAGCGGCGAGAGGGGGAAATGTCGCCCCCCACGTAGCCCGCACTGTACTGTAATAATAAAATAACGACGGTACGTATTATCGTTTTGATTTAATAATATTTAAAGTTTTGAGTGTAGCTATCTTACTGTGCATCTTTTCCTAAATGTGTGACTACTAGTGTGCATTTATAAAAGTTTGACACGAGCTGGAGAACCAGAACCGCCCGGCGAAGAAATCAGTGTTGTCACTTCCGCTTTTGAACCAACCACTTGATAACATGTTTCAAAGAAACGAGCAAACAATAAAAACATAGTAACTACTTAAGTTTCCACGTGTTTTTGTATTTAAAAAATATTTTGATACCTGCATTTCCAGAAACCCGCGAAGTTAGTGTCGTCACTTTCGCTTCTGGGAAACGCTTTCTGAAAGCAACAACAGGAATTTGGATGCCACTTTGCCGTTCAAAAGGACGTTGTCAATAACACCTTCTTGACGTGTATTTTTATTCTATTTCTTGTTTTTTCCCCTTTTTATTTTCAACCATTTGCTGTAACACCCGAATTACCACTTTGGGAATTATCTATCTATAACAAAAGAGAGGGGGGCGGAAAGAGACACACCAAAAAAATCCAATCTGTAAATATGTCACTTCCCCTTATGGTATCGCCACGAGTCACAATTCTTCAGTAATTCACTACATGGTTAAAATAAACACATTTAATGAAAATTGAATATGTATAGGCAATATTAGAATTTCAGATCGGGGTATAACTTCAGAAATTGGTGTCTTCATGTTTCCAGATTTCAAGGGAATTGGAGATGGATTAGATAGATGGATAGAGAGAAAGATAAGAGAGTTCATAACAATTTTATTTTTCACACTTCGAGTCGGCAGGTGGCGCCAGGGTGCCGAGCGTTCATTGAACTTATGCGAGAACAAGAAGAAGAAGACTTCAGAATTGTCCGGGGATCACGTGACGCTTTGCTACTACGTTTGATCGATGCGATGTTTGTCGTTTGCGTCAAAGGCATCAAAGAAGGCCGCGCTTTTCCTTTGTGCCGATGCTCTGTCGAGGGGGTGCGCCGGCTCGAACGACCGCATCGGTGCTGGAGGGCCGACGCCGGGACGAAGCCCTCGACGACGGGAAGAGCCGGGGGCAGAGGCGGCTAAGCTAGGCCTAGTGCACGTCACGTGACCAGCATGCGGCGTAGAGTTTGATTAAAAAAAAGAAGAAGAAGATGGCGTGAGCGCGGCGGCGCGGACAGGACAACAACCGAACGAGCGCTGCGAGGCGCCCTTATTGCGGACGTACAGTGCCCCGTCAACCGCCCCTCAAGTAAGGCCACTCTCTTCGGAACTACGTCGGGAAAACAAGAATTTACCGGACGCTTGGGATTATTGTGTGTGCGCTTTTTCAGAACTACCCGGTGTGCGGTGGCTGCCTTTTGCCATTCAGCGTCGCTAACGTTAGCTTAGCCGCGGCAATGACACAAACAGGCGAGGCAAACCCGCGAACTTAGTCGCGTTTTAGTGCCCCCTCTACGCGCAGTTGTCGGAGGGGTCGCCCGACGTCTTCGCCCTTGGTGCACTCGTGTCTCCGGTACAAGTCGAGCTAGTTAGCTCGCTTTCGGCTGAACCCTTTCGAAATCGGAACTCTTCTAACAACTAATCTGAGCTAAACGTGCTTAAAAGGAGGCACGTAAAACAAATAAAATGCTGCCTTCAGGTACCATCGTGTTACGTTCAGCTACGCGGCTGACATTGCGAGTTCGCCGGGGCTGTTTACCAAGTCGTGGGTCCCTTTTTTCCCCTCACTTGGACCGTGGCTTGCGCCTGAATTCAGACGGCTTATGCTCCGGCATACCCCGCGACACAAATAATAATATTGCTAATAAAGAAAAGCGCATGCATAATCATAGTGTGTTGCGTTTAGGAACTGACATTGCGGGCTCGCCTCGGTTGTTTACTGTCACGAACAATGACAGCGTTTGTTTATTCCGCAAGGCACGACACGATCAAATTTTCAACTCATATTTAGCCCAATTTGCCTTTCGGGCCTCAAAAATACAAATTTGGTTTGCTTTCGTTTCGTCTTGCCTAGCCAAGCTAGCCAGACTGGCCCGAGCTGTGTCACCCTGCCCGAGGGCAGTCGAGCAAAAAAAAAAAAAAAAAAAAAAATCAGGCAGCTAATAAACAAAATGAGTACTTATACAAGTATTGAGTCGGTCCGAACGCCTTTGCGTGTTTATGTGCAAAATAGTGATTTGCAGGGTGCTGTTATGCGTTGTTAGCAGCGACGTTGTCATGAGGAAGCAGGAAGTCGGACGCAGCAAACACGTGTCTCGATTGACCCGACCTTCTCATTTACATCGTCATATTCATATTTTACCGACCCCCCCAAAAATAATTTAGCAGGCATTTTGGCAAAGTAACGATGTCTTTGGCTGTGGTTTCAAAATTTTCATCTGTCGTTTTTTTTATCGCCCCATTTGCATCTTTTTTGAGTTTTTTTAATCTTCATAACACGTTTTTTTTTCATGCAAGAATCACCATAAGGTGCCATTGAAACTTTAACGTTTCACCCCAAAATTCAGAGGTTTCCCATGGAACTCATTTTCGTCGTGTTATGTGGATGTCATGCTGTTGGCAATGCATTTTGGTCAAGCGTGGTCACTTTTTTTGAATTAACTGCAATCGTACAATGTTCATGTACGTGGGAAGATGCTACAAGATTCCCCGAACATGTTGACTATATTAAGAATTTAAGAAATATAATTTGAATTAATTTTTTTAACGTATTCCCGGCCTTTCCCCCGCTTGTAATATAACTTCAATGTAAAATTGCATCGTTTAAAAGCTGATTTAGTCTTGCAATAGTTGAGCTTTATTCCTCCAGTATTTTTGTGTCTTGTGGTGTTAACAATATATTTCAATGATTTATTTTATTTTTTCTGCATCTTGCAGATGGATCCCGGGCAGGATTTACTTCTCACGGCTCTCAGCGAGAGCGGCATTTGCCCCAACGACATCGGAGTTTTTGACGTCGATTCTCAGGATGTCGCGCAGCCCTCCACAGCTCAGCAAGTAAGATGGCCCTCGCCCTCTTACCCGCAAAGAGTCAAGTCAAGGATTTTGGTGGACTAATAACGTTCCTGCTTATCTTTCAGTCTATCTCCATCAACGCCCTGGACGTCGGCTTAGGGACGGAATCCGGGGAAGTTGCTCGAACCGAAACGCAGTCTCCAGGCCCCATCGTGACTATCAGGGTAATGAATTAATATATATCAAAAAATAGGATTACATGTAGCGGGGTTTTGCGGGGATTAAAACCTTAGTTTGTTTTTTTCTGTCCCACAGCACCATAAACCTCAGCCCTCGACCACCACGTTTGTCTTAAATCAGCTCAATCAGCTGCCCTCGCTCGGGGCGGCGCCCACCAAGCAGTCGGCCGGCAACCCGGTCAAGCACACCATCACCGTCACCAAGGTGGTCCACGTGGCCAACAGCGCCACGCGGGGCTCATCCACGGCCACCTCCACGAGCAACGCCCCCTCAGCATCCGCAGTTGTGCCTTCAAACCATGACCAGGTAAAAATGTGCCATTTTCTCGGCCTTTCCGCCAGCTTCTCTGACGCGTGCGTTGAACCGTTGAACAGATTCAGTTAAAAGACCTCCTCAGGGCGGGAGGGGGGAAGAGTTCGGCCCTGAAGGGCAACAGTCTGGTGGAGCTCATGAAACTCAAGCCGCCGCCGGACATCGCCACGCCGGTTGCTACCGCTACGGGCCCCAGTGAGTTTGGTGTGCAGCCCCGCCCTATGCCAAGGTGACACTACACGCAAACATTAACATGCCACCCATGTGTTCCGGCCACAGGTGAGATGAACAATGGCGTCAAGAAAGAAAACCCGGCGAAAGAAAACATTGGAACCTGGAATCACGACGAGCTCAAAATGCACGCTTTCTCACATTCGCCGGTGCGTGCGATAGGCCGCCGGATCGCATCTGCTTAAAGCAGACGCATGTCTTTACCAGTTGTCCGTCGCTGTGCAGAACGCGCCCGGGATGAGGGACGAGGACGAGCCCGAGGAGGAGGAAGAGGAGGAATTGGGTCATGCGGAGACGTACGCGGAGTACATGCCGATGAAGTGTACGTATGGCCAACGGAAGGCTGCTGAATTGGGTTGTGTTGGGTTTGTTGTCTCATAAATACCGGGGTCAGGCCAGTATTTTTGAGATTGAGGCATTCATTTACCGAAAGCAGTTGAGTCACGAGAAACACGTTGAAATCAAAGGATTGTACTGTCGGGACAAATTAAGAGCACTTTGTGCAACAAATGCAGTGTTAGAGATGAGTTTGACATGCTGCATGACCGTGATCGTATCTCAAAACATCTTTCCGCAATGAATCAAAATGCCATTAGTACATCACAGCCTCCCTCTCAATGAACAAAATTGTGTTGCTCATTCTGGTGTGTGTGCCATAGCCACCTGTGGGCAGTATGTTGCATGCGGGGATGTTCACCGCTCTTCAGGGGATGATACTCCAAAAGTGCCTGTGACCATCGTTGTCCTGCCTATGCGCGCGACGTAAATAGCTGTTGCTTTTTGGGTTGGAGCACCATGACACAGATGTTATTAGTTAGCCACACCTGTTAGCCCATGCTGAAGCTACGTGGCTGTTTTAAATTCTTTGTTTCATGTTGAATATGCGAAACTTCAACTGGGAGTGCTATTGCACAGCTTGAATCCTCTTTTTCAAAATAACTTTGCGCCGTCTGCCAAACTGCCGCTTGTTGTTGTTGTGGCGAATGGAGTTGGCTGCCACCATACACCACTTTGGCTGGCAAAGCAAAAATCATCCAACGGGTGGCCCGTATCTTGAAAAACTCGTCCGTGCAGTCAGGCGCCTCTTCAGGCGGCCGCCGCATGAGCATTTTGCTTGGTGCTGGCACGCCTCTGAAAAGTCGCCCTTTGTGCCACATAGTGAAAGTTGGCCTGCGCCATCCCGACCCAGTGGTGGAGACCAGCTCCCTGTCGAGCGTGAGCCCACCTGACGTGTGGTACCGCCTGACCATCCCGGAGGAGGTCATCGACCGCGGCTGCCTGTCGGCTCTGCAGCTGGAAGCCATCACGTACGCCGCCCAGGTGCGTTGAGCGCCTCTCGCTCGTCCTCGCCGACGTCACGTTCGCCCCCGTCAGGAACGTGAAAACATTTTTGCCGCCGCAGCAACACGAGACGTTCCTGCCCAGCGGCGACCGAGCGGCCTACTTGATCGGTGACGGTGCCGGCGTGGGGAAGGGCCGCACCATCGCCGGGATCATCTATGAGAATTACCTCTTGGGCAGGAAGAGATCTCTTTGGTAACGACACCGAAGTCTCTTTGCGATCTTGGCTACATTTTGTTTCATCTCAATTGCCTGTGTCCAGGTTTAGTGTTTCCAATGACTTGAAGTATGACGCCGAGCGGGATTTGAGGGACATCGGAGCCAAGAACATCCAAGTTCATTCCCTGAACAAGGTACGATTTCATGTGCCATACTTTCAAAGGAGGCGTATGGGGCCGGTCCTGTGTTATACGTCGGAAGGAGTCCCTACCCCACCCTGTATAATCTATTCCCATGATGACAAGGGCACACAGTATCTCTTATTCCGCATTCTGGTTTCACTTCGCTTGCTTTTGCGAAGGCACTTTTGCTACAGTGTGGCGTTCGCATGAGCTGGATGATTTTCGTGCGCACGGAGCCTCTTTTGATGGCTGCTTCTTACTTTTGGGCGGACAAAAGCGTCCTGATATTTTCAGAAATTCCTCTCCCTAATGACGGTGGAAGAGTTTCTTCCCCAAAAGCAACCCGCACGGGTTCATTGTTTTGAGTTCTCCATTGCTACCATGCACTCTCTACTCACTACACGCTACTCCGCCCATGCATCGCTCCCCTCCACTTCTCCTTATTTGACAGCGTGATCAGATGGCCACTTTCGGTGTCAGGACTTGACTCAACCGCCACGTTTGTTTTTCCAGTTCAAGTATGGCAAGATCTCCTCTAAACACAACGGCAGCGTGAAGAAGGGCGTCATCTTCGCCACCTACTCTTCGCTGATCGGAGAGAGCCAGTCGGGCGGCAAGTACAAGACCAGGTTTGAGCAACTGCTCCATTGGTGCGGCGAGGACTTTGACGGCGTCGTATCCTTCAGTCTTGTTGTAACACGACGGATCGGTGTTTCCCAAACTCTGAGCCGGGCCACATTTTACTTTGGAGAAGTCTTATCATGTGAGAAAGGTTAAAGTGGGCGCTTCTCACCGGCACAGGAGGCTTGTGTAGAGAATATTTCTCTTTGCGGCGTTTGCTTTAACCCCGCTCTCCTCAGATCATCTACGATGAGTGTCACAAAGCTAAAAATGTGTGTCCCATCGGCTCATCCAAACCCACAAAAACGGGGCTGGCGGTGTTGGAGCTTCAGAACAAACTCCCCAAGGCTCGTGTGGTGTACGCCAGTGCGACAGGTGACAAGAATGGAGAGATGGCGGGGCGACTACCCCTTGAGGTCCCGCCAAGTACCAAATGCATGTTCTCTCCTCTCACCAGGTGCCTCGGAACCTCGAAACATGGCCTACATGAACCGCCTGGGCATCTGGGGCCACAAAACACCCTTCAGGGAGTTTGGCAACTTCATTCAAGCAGTCGAGCGCAGGTGATTGCGAACGTGTTATGAAAACACAGCACCTGTTGTCATTCCCTCGCCGGCACAGTTCACCAAATAAGAGGCTTAGTGTGCTTGCTTCAGGCTGGTTGAAGTTGGCTTTAAAACTGGCACGTGAAACAAAAGAGAATGGAAAACATTGGCCACACTAGAAGGTATCACCAAACCGGATTTTGTTTAACGCAAATCTGCTCGCTGAATACTAGCACATCATGCAAAATAGCATTGAGTGGCCAATGGAAATTAGCAAAGTTGTTCCAGAACCGAGCCCTGTCAGTGCTTACCCATAAAAACAAAAGACCCATGAACCGGTCTTGAGGAA
The DNA here is from genome assembly GCF_001891065.2 of Hippocampus comes. Classification (NCBI taxonomy): domain Eukaryota; kingdom Metazoa; phylum Chordata; class Actinopteri; order Syngnathiformes; family Syngnathidae; genus Hippocampus; species Hippocampus comes. Next base: position 147,051 of record NW_017805994.1, read on the forward strand.
AATCTGCATGCTCCGGGCCAGTCTTTGCTATATGCTCAAGACTTTTTCCTGGGTCCTCTCATTCAGGGGCGTGGGCGCCATGGAGATCGTCGCCATGGATATGAAGCTGAGGGGAATGTACATCGCGCGACAGCTGAGTTTCACGGGCGTGACGTTCAAGATCGATGAGGTCCCGCTGACTCAGCGCTACATCCACATGTACAACAAGTCGGTCCGGCTGGTGAGTCCGCCGCCGGCCTTGAGCGTCCGCGAGCCTCACTGTGCGCAAATGGGGCCGAATGATCTGGAAATGCCGCCGCTTCCCTTCCAGTGGGTGAGCGCCCGTGAAAAGTTCCAGCAGGCGGCCAACCTGATGGAGGCCGAGCAGCGTATGAAGAAGTCCATGTGGGGCCAGTTCTGGTCGGCTCACCAGAGGTTCTTCAAGTACCTCTGTATTGCCTCCAAGGTCCGCAGGGTGGTCCAACTGGCCAGGGAGGAGGTCCAGAATGGCAAGGTGAGATTGGAGCACCTCAAGACAACAAATGAGCCCTTTTCAGCACTCGAGATAACTTTTTACTCACGTGTTTGGCTACACATAGGACGAGATGAGGGTAGATGATGATACCAGTCATATTTTCTGCTCTACTTCCAAAACTATCTTTTTTTGGGTGGGGGTAGCTGCCCAAAAAAGCTATGAAAAAAACATTTTTGTATTGGGATGGGGCAAGCGGCATCTCTTGAAGCTAATGCTGCAATAGAAGGCCGCTGGCAAGTTGGACCTTCGAATGGCCAACCTCAAAATATCAAATGTGAACAAAAAAAATGTGACTGATCAATCTTAATGATGAAGGATTAAATAAATTTAACACAATGCGTCTATGATTTTCTTATTTTTTTAAATAAAACACAATTGGTCACAGTCTTCATTCGTATTTTATTACTGCGGTTGCTTTGATTGACAGTATTAATAAAAAAAAAAGGGGCATATACCGTATCCAACCGCGAGTCATTTTCCTCCTCCCCGGCAGTGTGTGGTGATTGGCCTGCAGTCCACCGGAGAAGCGAGGACTCTGGAGGCTTTGGAGGAGGGAGGCGGAGAGCTTAACGACTTTGTGTCAACCGCAAAGTAGGAACTCCCTCAGACAAAAGAAAAAAAAAAAAGAAGGTTGTGTTTCACACAACAGAGACGCATTCCCTGCCTTTGCTGGTCGTGTTGCAGAGGTGTGCTGCAGTCGCTGGTGGAGAAGCATTTCCCGGCTCCTGACAGACAGAAGCTTTACAGCCTGCTGGGTATCGACCTCTCGGCCAAGAAGACCCCCTCGCCCAATGACTCGACATCGCAACCCCAGCAGAAGGGAAAGAAAAGAAAAGGTGTGGGAATCGGGAGTGGCCGTCTGACTTTTGGCCAGAGAAATGAAGCTGTGTGTTGCGGTTTCTCCAGCGCCGGAGAGCAAGCCCAAACAGCAGAAGAGGCCTCGCAAGCACGGCGGACTCTCGGGCAGCAGCTCGGACGAGAGCCAATCAGACGAGTCGGACAAAGACTCGGGCAGGGACCTTGACAGCGACGACAGCTTCAAATCGGTCAGCTCGGCGGACGAGGACGACGACTTCAACCCGTTTCGAGATGAGACTGATGAGGACGACGAGGACGGTGAGAAACTTGACTGTCGAATTTGTGGACAGCCCCCCCCGTTGCTCGTGGAGGATAAGTTCCCGTCCCGCCCACGAGATGTGAAAATTACCACGACTAAGAGACCAGATACTCGGATTATTTATCTATCTATTTATTTGGGCCGTTGCAATTCCGCTACCTAATGGGCCATAATATCAAATAATGTGATTTTCAACTGATTGGAATTGGTTGGGGGGAAAAACGTTTGGGTTTTTTTGTTTTTTTTTGTAATTAACAGCAGGTTTCGTGCATGGGGTCTGTGCATTTGCCATAGCCACAAGCCTTCACGCTCGTCCGCAGCACCTGTTCTCATTCTCTCAAGGTTTCGAAATCGGAGGCTGTCGCACAGCATCCCTTTGACATGCGGGTTCAGGGTCGTCTGTGCCGTGCCAACGTGCTTTTCTGCCATTTGTTCAGATCCCTGGCTGATCCGAAAGGAACCCAAGAAGAGCAAAGAGAAAAAGAAGAAGAAAAAGCGAAGGAAGAGCATCGACCCCGACTCCATTCAAAGTGCCTTGTTGGCTTCGGGCCTGGGCTCCACCCGGCCGACGTTCTCCGCCCCCGTCACCCCTACGCCCACGCCCGCCGCAGGTATGCGGCAGCGCTCTCATTGACGCGTTTTTCGAACCGGGAGAACTTTTTCCAACGGGCCGCGTGGTTGTGCAGTGAAAGCGGAGCCCGAAGACAGCTGCTTGACCAGCCAGGACGCCGTGGAACACGCTCAGAAGATGAAGCGGGACCTCCTGGAGAAACTGGAGGAGCTGGCCGAGGCGCTGCCGCCCAACACGCTGGACGAGCTCATCGATGAGCTCGGAGGACCTGAAAATGTTGCAGAGGTACGAAATGTGGACCCTTTTTTTTTTTAAAGTGACTTTAAACTTGACGCACAATAAAACAGAAATGTTGAACTCGTCCTTCCACTGTTTCTCCATCTCCCCATCATCTAGATGACCGGTCGCAAAGGCCGCGTGGTCAGCAACGACGACGGCACCATCACGTACGAGTCTCGCTCCGAGCTGGACGTCCCCGTGGAAATTCTCAACCTGACCGAGAAGCAGCGTTTCATGGACGGGGAGAAAGTAACGAATGACGCTTTGCAATAACGGCCTGCTAGTTGGACGCGAGTCTTGACAGTTGGCACTTTCTGCCGCCAGCACATCGCCATCATCTCGGAGGCGGCCAGCTCGGGCATCTCGCTGCAGGCCGACCGCCGGGTCAAGAACCAGCGCCGCAGGGTCCACATGACGCTGGAGCTGCCGTGGAGCGCCGACCGGGCCATCCAGCAGTTCGGTCGGTGCAGTCGGGAGTCGCCGCGGAGACTTGCGACTCGCTAGGATATCACTCACTCTTGCCATGTGACCCGCAGGAAGAACTCACAGGTCCAACCAGGTCACGGCTCCGGAGTACGTCTTCCTCATCTCCGAGCTGGCCGGCGAGCAGAGATTTGCCTCGATCGTGGCCAAAAGATTAGAAAGTCTTGTATGTGAACGCTTCTCGGCGCGGTTCAGTTGTTCCGTTTTCACCGTGGATGTCGGCCTGACTGTGGCGGATTCTCTCCAACAGGGGGCGCTCACCCACGGCGACAGAAGAGCCACGGAGACGCGAGATCTCAGCAGGTTTAACTTTGACAACAAAGTAAGCGCAACATGCTGGCTTTTCATAGAATAGGCGTGTCTATCGTGAGCAGATATAATATGTATAAAAGCTGCCGCGACTTTCAAAACCCAGGAAGTGGCAGTTTTTGACCATGGGCTCCTTGAGTTTTTAGCCCCTTGCTACCTAATTTGAACCATGTATGATGTGCGAGTCGGAGCAGGAGACCTTTGTCTTCCCTGTGTTTGGGTGAGTCAACCGCTCACATTTGTCTCGTTGCAGTACGGCCGCAACGCTCTGGAAATCGTGATGAAGTCGATAGTGAAGCTCGACACGCCGCTCGTGTCGCCGCCCTCCGACTTTCAAGGAGATTTCTTCAAAGGTACCGTTCACTCGCAAACCTTTGTCACTCACGTGGGATGCGGGCTTAATACTGATTAAAACAAACAAAAAAAAAAATCCACGACGGCTTAAAAACACGCCATCTTGTAGGCGCACAAATGTTGAACTGTGATCTAGCCGAGGTTGACTGCATAGATTTCGTTTGAGAGGGCCTGATCGATTGACTTTGTTGTTTAGACGTTCAAAGGGGCTTGATAGGTGTGGGCCTCATCAATGTGGAGGACCGATACAACGCATTGTCCCTGGACAAAGGTGAGCTTCACAACTGGAAAGCATTGGACCGTATTTTCACGACCACACGGCGTAACGGCTTAAAGGGCGTCGTGTCACTTACGGGGGCTCACAAGGCGCATTGTGCAATCGGGTGTCCCACCTACTTGGGTGAAAACGGAAAGAATTTTAGGTGCGCCTTATGGTCGTGAAAATTGGGTATTTCGGCATCCCGGCTGCTGTTAGCTTTGCGCTGCATTTCACGTGATCCGTCCCTCCCCCACTAGACTATAACAACATTGGGAAGTTCCTGAACCGTATCCTGGGCATGGAGGTGCATCAGCAGAACGCCTTGTTTCAGTACTTCTCCGACACGCTGGCGGCCGTCATCCAGGAAGCCAAGCGGAACGGCAGATTCGACATGGGCATTCTCGGTGCGAGGCGTCACCCCACACCCCCCAATTTGTCGATGTCTGCTCTTGACAAGGAACAATCCAGCTAAAATGATTCTCT
>NW_017805994.1:170432-172883 GCF_001891065.2 Hippocampus comes
TGGCTGCCGTGGGGCGCCGACCGGGCCATCCAGCAGTTCGGTCGGTGCAGTCGGGAGTCGCCGCGGAGACTTGCGACTCGCTAGGATATCACTCACTCTTGCCATGTGACCCGCAGGAAGAACTCACAGGTCCAACCAGGTCACGGCTCCGGAGTACGTCTTCCTCATCTCCGAGCTGGCCGGCGAGCAGAGATTTGCCTCGATCGTGGCCAAAAGATTAGAAAGTCTTGTATGTGAACGCTTCTCGGCGCGGTTCAGTTGTTCCGTTTTCACCGTGGATGTCGGCCTGACTGTGGCGGATTCTCTCCAACAGGGGGCGCTCACCCACGGCGACAGAAGAGCCACGGAGACGCGAGATCTCAGCAGGTTTAACTTTGACAACAAAGTAAGCGCAACATGCTGGCTTTTCATAGAATAGGCGTGTCTATCGTGAGCAGATATAATATGTATAAAAGCTGCCGCGACTTTCAAAACCCAGGAAGTGGCAGTTTTTGACCATGGGCTCCTTGAGTTTTTAGCCCCTTGCTACCTAATTTGAACCATGTATGATGTGCGAGTCGGAGCAGGAGACCTTTGTCTTCCCTGTGTTTGGGTGAGTCAACCGCTCACATTTGTCTCGTTGCAGTACGGCCGCAACGCTCTGGAAATCGTGATGAAGTCGATAGTGAAGCTCGACACGCCGCTCGTGTCGCCGCCCTCCGACTTTCAAGGAGATTTCTTCAAAGGTACCGTTCACTCGCAAACCTTTGTCACTCACGTGGGATGCGGGCTTAATACTGATTAAAACAAACAAAAAAAAAAATCCACGACGGCTTAAAAACACGCCATCTTGTAGGCGCACAAATGTTGAACTGTGATCTAGCCGAGGTTGACTGCATAGATTTCGTTTGAGAGGGCCTGATCGATTGACTTTGTTGTTTAGACGTTCAAAGGGGCTTGATAGGTGTGGGCCTCATCAATGTGGAGGACCGATACAACGCATTGTCCCTGGACAAAGGTGAGCTTCACAACTGGAAAGCATTGGACCGTATTTTCACGACCACACGGCGTAACGGCTTAAAGGGCGTCGTGTCACTTACGGGGGCTCACAAGGCGCATTGTGCAATCGGGTGTCCCACCTACTTGGGTGAAAACGGAAAGAATTTTAGGTGCGCCTTATGGTCGTGAAAATTGGGTATTTCGGCATCCCGGCTGCTGTTAGCTTTGCGCTGCATTTCACGTGATCCGTCCCTCCCCCACTAGACTATAACAACATTGGGAAGTTCCTGAACCGTATCCTGGGCATGGAGGTGCATCAGCAGAACGCCTTGTTTCAGTACTTCTCCGACACGCTGGCGGCCGTCATCCAGGAAGCCAAGCGGAACGGCAGATTCGACATGGGCATTCTCGGTGCGAGGCGTCACCCCACACCCCCCAATTTGTCGATGTCTGCTCTTGACAAGGAACAATCCAGCTAAAATGATTCTCTTTTTTTTTTTTTTTTTAAATAAAGATCTCGGTTCCGGTGATGAGAAGGTGAAGAAGGTGGACTGCAAAAAGTTCCTGACCCCGGGCTACACAGCGTCAGGCCATGTTGAACTCTTCACGGTGGGTTTCTGTCAACGTATTTCGGCTGGGGACTAATGTACTTCAGTACATTTTTCTTCAGGTATCTGCTTTGCTTGAGCGCGTCAGAAAGGTCAAATCAACAGCAGTTGAGATTTTTATTGATTGGTGTCTGGGACTTCCAAGGCAGAACGTGAAATGCGGAATCATGGCTCAGCTTGCGGCTTGGTCGTTACCTGAGCCTCGAGTAGCCGTGATGTCCTTTTCTGTCGACCGCAAGTGGTTATAAAGGAGTCACTTTGCTGATGAATTCATATTCCACAAAACGACCTATTAATCAGAATACCCTCTCGTGGGGGCGCATTGAACATATTCTTGTCAAGATTATATTTCATTTGCCATCCCCTTAAGTCCTTTTCTTCTTTTTGAGTCTGTGCAGTAATGATTTGAAGTGCATCAACTTCCGTGAAAAAAGACCACCACTGCCGCCTTTTGTAGTGGCGGTGAAATTACACTTCTTGTATACCCACCCCCCTAAAAATGGTCCCCCGGGTCTCCTAAACATCCTCAGCCCCTCCCCTGCCATCAAACTAAACAACCCCCCCACCCCAAGTGAGGCCCGCCACTATTTGAAAGGGACGGACTTAGGAACATTGCATGACTGTTTACGTCTGTGGCAAAAAAATAAACTGAGTGAGGTTGCTGAGAAATTGTGTGTGGGCGGGGGCAGGTGGGCGTGGAACGGGGGATGTCCTGGGAGGAAGCGACGCATGCCTGGGCTGAACAGAACGGACCCGATGATGGTTTCTATGTGCAGGTATGATCGAATTATATATCATAGTAGTACCTTGACTTACAAGTGCCTCAACATTCAAGTTGTTTTTTTTTTTTTTTTTTTTCCAAGTT
>NW_017805994.1:178669-181371 GCF_001891065.2 Hippocampus comes
AAAAAGCCCACCACTGCCGCCTTTTGTAGTGGCGGTGAAATTACACTTCTTGTATACCCACCCCCCTAAAAATGGTCCCCCGGGTCTCCTAAACATCCTCAGCCCCTCCCCTGCCATCAAACTAAACAACCCCCCCACCCCAAGTGAGGCCCGCCACTATTTGAAAGGGACGGACTTAGGAACATTGCATGACTGTTTACGTCTGTGGCAAAAAAATAAACTGAGTGAGGTTGCTGAGAAATTGTGTGTGGGCGGGGGCAGGTGGGCGTGGAACGGGGGATGTCCTGGGAGGAAGCGACGCATGCCTGGGCTGAACAGAACGGACCCGATGATGGTTTCTATGTGCAGGTATGATCGAATTATATATCATAGTAGTACCTTGACTTACAAGTGCCTCAACATTCAAGTTGTTTTTTTTTTTTTTTTTTTTACCAAGTTTCACTCTACACGGGGGTTTGGGGATCCGAGTGACTTAAGTCGCATCGCGTGGTTACAATTCTGCTGGGAGATGATTGAAACGGTGTGCGCGTTTGTGCGTTCGACTCTTCCAGTCGCGGAACAACAAGAAGACGGCCATCCTGGTGAAGGAGGTGAACGCAAAGAAGAGGCTCTTCCTGGTCTACCGGCCCAACACGGGCAGGCAGCTCAAGCTGGAGACGTACGCCGACATCAAGAAGAAGTTTAAGAAGGTTCCCCGGAACTCTTTTGACGCAAGAGCTTTTGCGCACAATGCCGGCCAGTCTTTTCATTTGTAGTATTTTCATGTTGCTCATTGTCAGGTCTTGTCAGAAGACGCCAAGCAACACTGGAACGAGCAGCACACCTCATCGGCCAAGATTTGTTCGCACGCTTTCTGGTATGTTTGTTCATCAAGCAACACAAAAATATCTCATAGCGTCAGACCGATAACGATTTATTGATTTATTTTCGGAGGTCGGGGGTTGATTCTGATATTTGGCAGAGTAAAATTCTGAAAACAGATGAATTAGCGGATTAATTAAAATAATTTTTAATGAAAAAAAAAGTTACTTTAGGCAGTTTCAACAAAGGTACGACTTATGATCTGAATGTTTTCCTGTTTTACAATAGAGGAGAAAATGGTTGGTTTTGTTGGGGGGGGGGGCCTGAGATTTTACAAACATACTCCGTTTTATGTGGTTTGGACTGCTCAAGATTGCCTCTGGATGTCGGTGTGCCGTTTATGTCCGCAGGCGGGGCAACTGTAAGAAGGCCTCGGTGGGGCTGCAGTGCGAGATCGGCCTGCGCTGCCGCACGTACTACGTGCTGTGTGGCTCAGTGCTGAGCGTGTGGAACGAGCTGGAGGAGGTGCTCACGCCCGTCAGCGGCACCAACGTCAAGGTGCAGATCGTCCGTCTGCGCACTGAGGACGGCCAGCGGATAGTCGGTGAGCGCTTGGGCCGGGTATCGCTTCCGATCGTCCCGAAACGAATGCAAGTTGTGGCATTCCACCAATTATACTACACGTACGCCGTTGATAGTTGGGTCGCTGGAGTGCCTGCCCGCATTGACTTTCTCCCGATTTTCATTGCCGGAAAAACCTTGATGAATGACTCCATGGTCACACTTTAAATTGCCCTCCCCCCGCCCCTCTCTCTCTCCCACGTAGGATTGATCATTCCGGCCAACTGCGTGTCGCCGCTAATACACAAGCTGTCCACGTCGTACCAGTTCCAGCAGCCAGCACAAGAGGCAGCAGCTTCACCCCCAAAGTCTGAGCCACGCGCCCAACACATAGTGGCGCCAAAGCAGACTGGTGTACATACAAAAGAACTGTTTCAGGGTTGTTGTTGTTATTTTGTTTTGTTTTTTTTATTATTATTATTCTCTTTTAATTTGGAAGACTTGCCATCACCCCTTCTTCCGACGGGGGTGATGTTTTTCGTCCTCTGACATTCAGAGTGGAAGATGCACGATGACCCACCCTCCCCCCTTCCCGGCAACACTTGAAACTGACCGCTACGTTACAATCCAATAATAAACCCTTCAGACTTTCACTTTCATCCTTGTTTCATTTCCCGCAATTCTCACGAGGGATCGTTCGCTTGATACTTAGTGCTCAAAGTTTTGAGATCTTGGCCTGCTCTCGGGGAAATTTGGACTGACCTAAAATCAAATGTCATTTTTAGGGGTGAACTTAATTTGACCTCTAAACTCTTATATGCACATCTCCAACTTAAAGTTTGCAATACCTTTGACACAATTTGAACCACTTCTTGCGTTTTACCGTCTGGCACCTTTGCATAGAGGCTGGAAAGAAGTAGGTCTTACATTTTCACCGCTGTTTTAAATGTCGTACATCTTCAGGTCAGTACAGCAAATTGTGCAAAAAGTCCCAACACATGAGACGGGTGGACATTCAGTCGTGAAAATGAGGTCAAATAAAGTTCATTTGGTCAGAATGTTCTTTTCTCCCACCACTGTCTGCTAGCGGGGAAATAAATCAAGTGTTCTTGGTTCAGAGATGATAGTAGGACTCTCGCAAATGTTGATTTTTGTACATTTTTTACAAAAAAAAAATGCAAATGGGAAAACTCATTCATTGTTTTAGTGGTGTCAAAATACTAATTTAATAAGTAATGTTTTCCTGTTTTACAATAGAGGAGAAAATGGTTGGTTTTGTTGGGGGGGGGGGCCTGAGATTTTACAAACATACTCCGTTTTATGTGGTTTGGACTGCCCAA
>NW_017805994.1:181600-193498 GCF_001891065.2 Hippocampus comes
TGCGCACTGAGGACGGCCAGCGGATAGTCGGTGAGCGCTTGGGCCGGGTATCGCTTCCGATCGTCCCGAAACGAATGCAAGTTGTGGCATTCCACCAATTATACTACACGTACGCCGTTGATAGTTGGGTCGCTGGAGTGCCTGCCCGCATTGACTTTCTCCCGATTTTCATTGCCGGAAAAACCTTGATGAATGACTCCATGGTCACACTTTAAATTGCCCTCCCCCCGCCCCTCTCTCTCTCCCACGTAGGATTGATCATTCCGGCCAACTGCGTGTCGCCGCTAATACACAAGCTGTCCACGTCGGACCAGTTCCAGCAGCTGGCTGTGCTGGAGCAGCACAAGAGGCAGCAGCTTCACCCCCAAAGTCTGAGCCACGCGCCCAACACATAGTGGCGCCAAAGCAGACTGGTGTACATACAAAAGAACTGTTTCAGGGTTGTTGTTGTTATTTTGTTTTGTTTTTTTTATTATTATTATTCTCTTTTAATTTGGAAGACTTGCCATCACCCCTTCTTCCGACGGGGGTGATGTTTTTCGTCCTCTGACATTCAGAGTGGAAGATGCACGATGACCCACCCTCCCCCCTTCCCGGCAACACTTGAAACTGACCGCTACGTTACAATCCAATAATAAACCCTTCAGACTTTCACTTTCATCCTTGTTTCATTTCCCGCAATTCTCACGAGGGATCGTTCGCTTGATACTTAGTGCTCAAAGTTTTGAGATCTTGGCCTGCTCGGGGAAATTTTTGGACTGACCTAAAATCAAATGTCATTTTTAGGGGTGAACTTAATTTGACCTCTAAACTTTTAAATGCACATCTCCAACTTAAAGTTTGCAATACCTTTGACACAATTTGAACCACTTCTTGCGTTTTACCGTCTGGCACCTTTGCATAGAGGCTGGAAAGAAGTAGGTCTTACATTTTCACCGCTGTTTTAAATGTCGTACATCTTCAGGTCAGTACAGCAAATTGTGCAAAAAGTCCCAACACATGAGACGGGTGGACATTCAGTCGTGAAAATGAGGTCAAATAAAGTTCATTTGGTCAGAATGTTCTTTTCTCCCACCACTGTCTGCTAGCGGGGAAATAAATCAAGTGTTCTTGGTTCAGAGATGATAGTAGGACTCTCGCAAATGTTGATTTTTGTACATTTTTTACAAAAAAAAAATGCAAATGGGAAAACTCATTCATTGTTTTAGTGGTGTCAAAATACTAATTTAATAAGTAAAATGAAATGTTCTAGAGTCAAAATTGGATCCAACTTTTTGGGCATCCACTAAAAATGTTCATGATTCTAATTTAAGGTTTCATCATCTATTGAAAGAAAACATTTCATGTGGTCAAACCAGAAGATTTTGGCATTACTAATAAAATACTTCATAGCAAGTGGAACTCACTGTTTTACTGTAGTCAAAATTGGGTCACCTATACGATCTTGACATGTACTAAAAAATGTTCGAGCTATGTCAAGTGTAGTTCAATATTTACTGCATGGGCTACGAAAAATACTTTGTACTTCCACTACTAAAAAAATGTTAATTTCATCATAAATGCTAAATTGGATTAGGTGTAATTCACTTTGTTGACCTGGAGTCAAATAGGGCAAACCATACGATTTTGGCGTTTAGTGTAAAGTGTGTTTCATGATAAATGTTGATTCGATTAATTCACTATTTTACTGGTGTCAAAATTGGGTCAAACCATTTGTATACGAGACAGAGGTGGACACCAATATAATTATTTCACCCCAAAAGTGATTAGTCAGAAATGTATTCATCCACCGGTGTCTCTTGATTAGATTATGAAAACAGAAAAAAATAAATCATATCAAACAATATTGAGGGGGGACAAACAAAGCCAACTCGAAAGTGACGTCAAAATACTTGAAATTGCTTCTTAAGTCGCCTAAAGTGACCCAAAAGCGCGGCTCAACTTTGCTCTAAAATGTGCTTCGGATTCCGGTCAAACGTGCCGCTTTTGCCCGACAAAAGTGTGCCTTTTCGGGGCTTTTCTTTCGCCGGGGCTCGGAGCTCGCCTAGTCGGCTGGCTGGGTGTCAACATCCAGTGACGGCCATGTTTGCCGGCGCCGCCGTAAACAACAAAAAAAGTGGGAGACAGACGCCTCGCTGAATGTCGGGTCATTTGGATTTCTTTCATTTACAATGTCTCTGGGAATGTCTTACAAGCCCAATGCCCACCAGCACACTCCGGGAACTTCAGGGAACCAGGGTGAGCACAAAACGTCCAAGGGGGTCCCGGCGTGTAGCGGTTAAATCGTCGCTTAAATTCGGGGGGGTTCTCGGAGAATACCTGAAGAGAAAGCCCCGTGTGTGTGCGTGGAGTTTTTTTTTTTTTGTCCGGTTACATATGTCGGGTCACATCCTGGGAGCTAGGCTAATTCGTAGCCGCCATTATTACGAATGTCGAGAACGGTGAGGGGGAAATAAACTCGGCGGACGCTGACTCGACCGGGACAAAGGCGGCGGCGGTGTCTCGCGCGACGTTCACCGGCGTCCGGGGTCGCGCTCCCGGCCCGGGTGGGCGCCGTTTAGGCGGCGACCGTTAAAATGTAGCGGTCGTGTCTCGTCGAGGAAGCCTCGCTCCGCTTCCTCCTTCCATGATGCTCCCCGGCTACGAGCTGCTTGATTGATCCTCGCCGACGTGAGGCGCCTCTTTGCGGACATCTGCTGACCGAGTTCCGCTACTGCAACCTTATACAGTGGTACAGTACTTGCAACTACACTCCCCAAAAGTCCTTTGCTTGCCAAGTACTGTACCACGTTATTAACCAACATTAAAATACTGTAACTTAGGCCTACGTGTTCTTTAAAAACGAGGCATTTTTCCCCCGTTAAAAGTACATGTAATAATAATATTGTCAGCCATTGTAACATTATGCACTTTGAACATAAGCACTGCGCTTAAATATAGCAAAAGACAAAAACAATTGACAAATATTTAACGTGTTTTGCACATACACGTTAAATAAAACATGCACGCGAATGAATAATTAAAAACAAACAATTTAAATTCAAATGTTTGGAATGTAAAAGTTAAACACTACCGAGGTGTTCTCAAGCAGTGTGTTTTTACTTGTACCACTAGAGGGAGCTCATATACCGCCAGTGGTACGATTACGACACTGAGAATCACAATTTCTCAAACACTTATACTGTACTTTCTTTTAGCATAAAAATCGAACTTTATTAACATGAAAAATGTTATAATGTATACATCTCATTATTTTCAACAGTTGGCAGTCTCCAGTCAGCAGCCAACCTGGGCCCGTTGCAGTCCTACAGGCCTCTGCTGAGTGACTATGGACCACCTTCTCTGGGATTCTCACAGGTTACACCAACACGCAACCTCTTTCTTCCTAATTTCCCCAAATTCGTTGGATAGGTGTGGCAAAACATACCGCGGTCTGGGTCTAAACTGAAAGTGAATTTTCCTACTGGAATTATGTTGGCATTCTGAATCGTGTCCACTTTTCTCATTGCTTTAGTTTCACATTTTTCTCGATTGACTTCTGCAGGGCTTGACTGGCAGCCAAGTGCCTCAAAACAAATATGCCGAGCTGCTGGCCATTATTGAGGAGCTGGGCAAGGAGATCCGACCCACGTACGCTGGCAGTAAGAGCGCCATGGAGAGGCTCAAAAGAGGTCTTTTTTTTGTTTTGTTTATTTATTTATTTCGTAATTGTTGGCTAAGTAGTTAACTAAAAGTCCACTAGAAATCTCTATGTAGCGATGAAAGTGAAGTGTGTCTGAATTCATACCTACGGGTATCGTGACGTTATGATGTCATTGGTTTTCTCCTCTTTGTTCTTGTTGGCAGGCATCATCCACGCCCGCGGCCTGGTGCGCGAGTGCTTGGCGGAGACGGAGAGGAACGCCAGGTCCTAGTGACAATCACACATTCCGTGCAAGGAGACTTCACAATGCGTGTCTTGAAACAAAAGAAAAGGAAAAAAAACAATCACCCAAAATTGAACTTGCATGTCATTTTCCAAGTGGAGGGAGACAGACTGTCTCCATCTTGTACTAATGAGTCAAACTCTCAGCTTGTTTCCCCGTGCCCACTTTTGGGGAACTTAAATTTCCTGGGTTTTTTTTTTCCCGATATAATTTTTGCATGCAAAAAGGATAAAAGTGTAGACACCACATGTCTTGTACAGAGGTTAGACTTCTTTTTGATATGAGTGAGTGCGTGTCAATTCATTCGTGTTCGGGTTGCTTTTGTTATCAAAATGAAAATGCTGTTACTTGCATCTTTGTATGTATTTATTACACCGTGTAATAAATTGTATTTTCAATATAGTTGTCCTGGTCACTCCTTCTCTTTTGCTTTCTGAGCCAGAAAGCTACAGAATGAGACTGGGATGTTTGGTGAGGGAAATGGAGTTTCAATCAACCCAACATGCATGTTTTCAGAAAGGGAGGAAGCTAAATTCACACAGTAAGACCCTAACCGAAATTTGAACACCAAAACTCAAAATGAGACAAAAATGAAAACCTTACACCGTGCTGCCGAACTTCAATTGTCGATTTCCTCTCCCCTAACAGCCAATGCGAAAATCAGTCGACACAGTCCACCAATCACATACCAAGATGTAATGACGCAATGTTACGTCAATTTCAGCAGCCAATGAGCGCCTGCCTAGCATCTCCCTGACAAATATGGATGACAGGACAACGCGAGTAAACGGGTAAGGTGAACTCATGTGGTGGGTACTATATCGACCCTTCTATTTGAGTAACTAATAATCTTGCTAACGGCGTTACGGTTCCTTCAAATGCGTTTCAACCGAGCTTGTTAATCAGCTAGCGTAACCCGCCAGTGTGGCCTGAAGAGAGACTAGTCAGCTAGCCCTTAGCACGCTAGCGCAGCCCGCCGAGCTCAAGTTAACCACAACAAGCTCGCGACGTCATCCGACGTTGGGGACCCAATCTGGCGCGTGGCGTCCCGGGGTGACGTCTGCACCGTCTACAGCTGGCGAGATGACGCTTTTCCGCAGTCACCGCTTCATCCAAGCTCATAATAATACACCAGTTGCAAGAGCTATGTCACTAAAGCACTAAGCATCCCATTAATAATGGTCAAAGGTTTCAGTCAACAAAGAAAATTGCTTCCAAAGCTGTGTTGGACAAGTACAAAAGGAAGCAGAAAAGTAGTTTCAAGGATAGGAAGAAAGGATGCAAAGTAAAACGCATGTCCAAGGGAACGAATGAAAGAAGAATTAAAAACAACATGAAAATCCTTCATAATGGCTTGATGATTTGTTTTGCGTAACAGCGTGGCGCACGCATCCATTTTGTTTTTTCCCCTTGTTTTGTAGCTGTCAGAGTTCCGCCCACCTCTGCACGGGCCCTTAAACATGTCCACAGATGACAGCGTCTCTGAGGACGTGTCTAGCTCGGGGCCCCACAGTCTCTGCCGGGCCGGTGGTGGCGGCAAGGAGAGCGAGGCGTCTCCGCTGTCCTCCGAGGCCACCACGGCATCTGGGCTTGGGGTCTCTGAGGGCAGGCGTTCGGACTCCCAGACCACAGGGGGCACTGTGGCCAACCAGACCGTCAAGGGCACTGCGCCGTGCAATAAAATCAGGTGCGGCGTTTGGCCTCTTTGGCGGCTTCTCTGTGTAATTTGGTAAACACATTGATGATGAACAGACTCACAAAAGCGTCCCAAAACCTATGCCTGAAAAGACACGTGAAGTCAGCCATTTTGTCCGTTTCCCGGGTCCCCTTAGATTTATGTGAAAATTCAGTCCCCAAAACCAGTTTTGACCAACCACGTCAGATGTGGACGGTCAGTCGATCTTGAGTAGAGCACAACAAAAGTCACAAGGAAGCACAGCTGAAAAGACGCACCAAGCCTGCTGTTTTGGTTTGAAGCAGTGCTTTCATGTCGCAAAGTGGAACTGGCTTTGGGGCCTGAATTTTCCAAAACAAGCCAACCCCAGTCAGATGTTGGAGTGCAGAAGCAAAGTATCTGGCGCGTTTCAGGGGTCTTTGTCTGAGCCCTGAGGATGACGCATTCGTTCCGAGCAAGAACCTCCCGTTCATCAACCCGAGCTCCCTGGAGACCCTTCGAGCCCTGGTGGAGGAGATTCGCAGCAGTGGCGAGACGGACCCGCAGCTGTGGAAGGACTGCGAGGTGCGACAGCGCGAGCCCGCTTATCCCTCCATTAAAACCAACAGCTGGTCGAGCGCAGTGGTTGAAAACCTTTCCCCCCCACCCCCCCGCTGACCTCAGGGCCGATGGCTGCATCTGTTTCAGCTGGTGGAGAAGCAATATCAGGAGCAAATCCTTGCGCAGCAAGAACAGTACCAGTGCCAAATCCAGGTACCCCTTCACCCAGACCCTCCCGTCGGCATTTACGTTACCAAGATTCATGTCATATTTGCGACATGAATGGAAATTTGCCCTCATTCAAATGTATTGCTATTCATTCAACTTTGGTATTCAAGTTGATTCAAGACGAGATCAAGGCGCTGGTGCAGCTCCAGAACCGGCCGCTCCATGCGGACTTCACCCACAGCGCCGCCATCCAAACCAGCGAGGACACCAGCAAGGACTCGCTCTTGCCGCTCATGGCCGGCGACTGCGCATTGACCACTCGCGCGCCCAGCGACAGTGACAGCCTGGCCGCCCCCGCCGCCCTCTCCCCGTTCGGCTCCCCCTCGCCGCCGCACAGGCCCGACGGCGCCGATGAGCGGGCCGCCACGGGGCTCAGCAGCGGCTACGGCACGCTGTCCGCCTGGGAGTCGGGAGAGACGCAAGAGCCCCGCTGGTCCCGAGACGCCCGTGCCGCTCCCGCGGCGCAGGACCATGCCAAGGCTCGGGACGAGGCGGAGTCGTCAGCAGCCCGCCAGCGCACAACCTCAGGGTGGGCTAAGCCATCATTTAAAAAAATAGTAGTGCCTTTGACTTTGTCCAAACTTTGACTTTTGCGCTTTTTGTCCAGTCAGGGTCTGACCTCCTGGGCTTTGAGGCAGAAATTGCGAGCCAAGAAGATCAAGACGGGAGCCTCCCAAATTCCCGAGTACGAGGAGCTGCCGCGCAGCCTGGGCGAGTCGGGCCCCGGCCCGCCGGAGAGCGCCGACTCCCGCCGTCCAGCCGCCGCTTTGCCCTCGGCCTCTTTTGCGATGCGGAGGAGCGACAGCCTTTTGTCTGAGGCCTCAGGTGACATGTTGTGGAGATCAGGGCTTCGCCTACTTTTCCAAGGAGCCGCACCTCCTCATGCCTCTGAGTAAAACAGACCACCCGTGCATACACCAAATCAAGTTGAAAGTGACATTTAATGAGGGAAGACTAGAATTTTTTTAACAGGCGGATCTAATCAAATACATCCTCGTTGTCATAATATTACGCCTTTTATTGTGAAAAATGCTACGCCTATTCTCTAAAAAAGGGCTATTTTTAAATAATACGCTCAAAGAAGCCGTCACTGTTGTCCCGTTCCTCTCAGGGCTGACCTACTGGCGTCTGAATGAGTGCGACCTCTATCACCGTCTGCCCGACACCCTCGACGCCAACGACAGCGGCGCCGCTTTCTTCCTGCAAGAAGCTCCCGCCCATCAGGTGACCCAAGCCTTGCCATCCGGAAGGCTCTTTGAGCCAATCGGAACCCGAAGAAAGGCAATTTGCCAAATGGCGCCACGGTCAATGACACAGGGTCGAAACAAATTTCAAGGCACTGTGTTTAACACTGTAAATTGGGTCAAAACATGCAAAATAACGATGTTTAAAAAATGTTTTAATACGACCGGAAAAAGTCAAAATGTCCTTTGTCCCAAGTCTGAAACCAAAATAAAAAAAAAAAAAAAATCATGCTCTCATGCAGGCCGAGGACCTTGGTGTTTCTCTGCGAGAGCTCTACCATCACAAACGCAGGAAAAATTCCTTTTTCCCAAAGTCTAAACCAAAAAAAAAAAAAAAAAAAAATCATGCTCTCATGCAGGCCGAGGACCTTGGTGTTTCTCTGCGAGAGCTCTACCATCACAAACGCAGGGCGGACGTCAAACGTGGCGAGTGGGAACGCTCCGGGACTTCCACTCCGTTGTCTCTGCGGGTCGGTCACACGAAACTGCTCCTCTCCGTTTCCGACTTTTTGGCTGTTGCTCTTTCACTTTGGGATTCCACTTTTGCAGCCACTGCTCGTGGAGGCATCGCAGCCTTCCTCTATGACGCCTCTTAGTCTAGACGGCGTCTCCGACGCATCGCAGGAAGTCCCGTCGTCCATCCCGCGGACGAGGATCGGCGAGGAGGAGGAGGTCACACGCGCCCGCAGTTCCACTCTGAGGCCTGGTTCTGGTTCCCTCGAAGATCCCGTCATCCTCTCCCTGTGAGTACGAACTGGAGCCAGGGAGCTTCATGTGTTCTGATTATACGAGTGACAAAGTTGCAACGGATAACATTGGTGAAAATACCTTGGTTGTGTCATGGAACTTCAAGTACGGATCCGCCCCCCCACCCCTTGATATCACATCTGCTCCTGTCCAGGCTGCGACAGAACTTGAGAGAGAAGCACTCACGACACGTGGCTGACCTGAAGGCGTATTACGAGTACGAGATTCAAGTCCTGCGAGACAAGTTGGAGCTCCAAGATCCCCCCGGAGACCTGGAGAGGAGCAACCGGATGCTCTCAGACAGGTCTGTATGCTTCGGGGAAAAAATCCGTCGCCGTGTCTATCATGAGTAGACCCTCAAGAAAGTCTCGAGAAGTCACGCGTGAAAAGACCGGAAGGTCGGTCGTTTTGCTTGGAAGCGACCATTTTAGGGTGAACGGCACCCCGAGGCCCAGTTCTAGCCACTTGGAGCGGAGGCCGAGACCCGCAAAATTGTCTCAAGGAAGTCTGCCATTTTGAGTTCAAGCAAACAAGCAGGTGGTTATTTTGGAACGTTTGCAGGAGTCCAAGCTTTAGTCGGGTACATACTGAGTTTCAACCAAATAGAGCAGGTGACAAACTGGAGTCTTCCTAACGTTTGAATCTTTCTATTTTTACACTTTCCAGGTGTCAGCATCTGGAGAAAGCTCTGGCTGAAGCGGGGAGATGCATCGACCGGCTGGAGGAAACCAATGCCGCGCTGGAGAAACGGCTGGTAATCGCCTCGTCAGCATTCGGACAGCATATTTTGCACCGAGAAAACCTGGAAAAGAACATCTCCCTGTTGGCGAGATACGACACCGACGGCCATTAGCGACACCGACGGCCATTAGCGTATCCTCGCAGCGAACGCCAATGAAAGCAGGAATATATCTGAACGCGTCTCGGATCCCACTTGCAGGCCGAGTGGCCCGAGCGCTACGCGGTGGCGGGCGCCACCGTCAAGTCGCTGCGTCAGCGTCTGGAGGACGGCAAGCGCTCGGCCAAGGAGAAGGCGGCGGCCGTGACCAAGGCTCGACGGCAAATTGACGACAGCGAGGCCAGGAGGGAACGGGAGGTCCAGGCCAAGAAAGAGGCGAGGCCCACTCACCAATGTTTGGGGCTTTTGTTTTTTTTTTTTTGTTTTTTTTTTTTTAATGGTTTGTCTTTCCCCCCTTGCAGCTTCTTGCACAATACAACTGTGTGCTGAAGGAAAACGACAAACTAAAGGTAAGCGACGTCATCATTTGTGTCGGAAACAGATCGAAAAATGTATTGACAGTTTTTGATCCAAGTGTCACACTACAAGACAAGATGGGATTTATTCCAATACTATGGTCCTTTGCCAGTTATTTTGTTTTTCACCGATATCACATGACTTCAGTCCATGTTATGAAAGGTCCTAGATACAAATTAAATTGTGTATTTAAAGATAATGCAAAACCGTTTTTATTGGCCGTGGTGACTGCTGATCTTTGTTTTTCCTGACTTTTTTTGACAGAGCAACTTGCTGTCAACGGAGGACAAACTTTACCAAGCCAACGATTCCATTTCAGACTTAAAAAGGTGATCGTTCATTCTGACTAAAATACATATTTCGTTTTTTAAAAGATGGTATCATCTCCATTCAGAACCATTTCTAAGCTGGAGTCTCAAGTACGGCAGTTGGAGCATGAGCACCAGGCCAGGGTCCGCCACACTCCCCACGCCGCCCCCCAGCCGTCCGGAGCCGGGTGAGCCAGCGGCTAGCTATGCCGACATAGCCGTCTCCACCTTTCCTCGTGGAGGAGCGCCACCGTGACGTCTTCAACATATCTCGCAGTCTCTTCCACCATCCTGACCTCCTGCGCTCACCCAGCAGTGGCAATGCAGAGCCGGACGTCACCTGCCGGAGGTCACCCCGTCTGGAAGTCCAACAGCCGACGCCCGCTGCAAAGTCTGCCTTCCCTTCCGAAACTTTGATACTACCAATTGTATAATAATGTTTGATAATACTGTACTAGCCTAGCGTCCCTGTAACTTGCAATTAGCATTCATGAGGTTTCCCTTACTCGAACAAAGGGGCAAGTAGTCTAATTCATATTTTCTTACTATGAATGCAATTTACATGTATGAGGCTTATAAATGTAACTCCGGACTCATTTGCATTGTGGTTCTGCAGGTGCACGGCCCCCCGAGACCCCGACCAAACGCCGTCCACATCCAGACTGCGGGAGGAGGGCACTGGCCTCTTGGCGCCCATCATGAGGGCGCTGATTGAGATGGAGGAGACGCGCGCCACCGAGACCAGAGCCCCCTGTAAGAACGTTTACATGTTTGCAAACAGCCCGCCTTTTTCACTCACCAATCACGCGTACGCTTGCTCACAGGGCTAACCAATCACAGGACATCACTTGGCGGCATCGGAGGTCCGCTAAGAAGTCAGAGGAGTTTGTCTCCGGACGGCCATCGGTCGTCCTCGCTTCCTCCGCCAGGACTACGGAGCGCCATTGCGACCACGCCCAGTACTGACTTGTGTTATTTTGTAGATTATCTTGATGTATAGTATGTACTATTTCTCGTCGGTCGAGTTATTTCTATCGGACGCATGCCGCAGAATTTCATCGACTCTGTGGCTTATTTCTCGGCTTTCGGTTAATTTCTTTTGTGTTCCCTGTCAGCCAAGAGAGAGACCTTACTTGCCCCATTGCCAGCCAAGGGCAGCCCTAAGCGCTGCCCCACCGAGAACTACTCCACCGCCTTTGGTCACATGATGCCTCGGGAGGAGCATCTCAGCAACAGGTCAGTTCTCTCTCTCTCTCTCTCTCTCTCTCTCTCTCTCTCTCTCTCTCTCTCTCTCTCTCTCTCTCTCATATAAAGCATGATTGCCAATTTCATCTTGCAGGTGTGACGCACATGCCGACCACACGAGGCGCCACTCGTTCCACAGCGGCAGTCCCAGGAAGAAACTGCACTTTGGATCAGCTGACCATCATGGTAAGAAAGTGGATCAAAATGGCAAAATATACTTGACGGGACTAAGGTTCTCCCCACGTGCAGCCGCTGCTGTCGTGTCAGAGCCCCCCATCTGTAGCGATGCACAGCTGCCATGTGAAGATGGAAGAGGATACCCGGAAGGATGCCCGGCCTCTGACAACAAAGCTCTGTCCTTGGTGGAGGCCGAAAGGCTTTTTGATGAGCTCACACAGGAGAAACTTGAGGCCAGTTTACCACATCGCCTCCACTGTCCGTTTGTCTGTGTGTGTTTGTGTGTGTGTGTCTTATCCGCTTTGTGTGTGCATGGTGCAGATCGAGGCATCTCTAAGCCGCATGCCGCCGTCGTCGTCAGGCGGACGAGTGAGCAGGAAGACCAGGCTGGACCAGGTGAGCAACACTTAGATGTTACATCGGTTGCACAAGCTCCTGGGTGGAGGTAATGTGTGTGTTTGTGTGTGTGTGTGTGTGTGTGTGTGTGTGTGTGTGTGTGTGTGTGTGTGTGTGTGTGTGCGTGCGTGCGTGCGTGCGTGCGTGCGTGCGTGCG
>NW_017805994.1:197501-200635 GCF_001891065.2 Hippocampus comes
TGTGTGTGTGTGCGTGCGTGCGTGCGTGCGTGCGTGCGTGCGTGCGTGCGTGTGCGTGCGTGTGTCTCAGGTGGCCTTAGAGGAGCGTCTGGAGCGTCTCAACCGAGACCTTGGGTCAATCCGCATGACGCTCAAGAGGTTCCATGTTCTGCGCTCCTCTGCCAGCCTAGCATAGCAGCATGCTAATGTTAGCCATGCTAGCATCTTTTTAACCTATCACTCAGGGATACTTTTTATACCTCTTTTCTGGAAGTCTATATTTTTAGTACCACACAGATTTGTAGTTTTTTTTTTTTTTTTTAAAGGACGTGTATATATATTTCTGATCAAGGCTGTTTCACACAGTCGCAATAATTTCGTCATGCTCTTGTTTACATCATTTACATTGAATGAAATACTTTTGTGTTACTTGACATTCCGACTTTTTTTTTTTTTTTACCCCCAAACACATGATTATTTTTGTTGGTTTTTTTATAGCAGGGCCAGAGCCAGCACAATCATCTCTACACTCACCCTTTTTTATGCCTATCCAAATTGTCCTTGGCAACTATTAATTAATATGAGCCTCATTGCACAATAAATTCAGTTTATTTTCTATTCTAAGTGTCTTCCTCCACTTCAGAGTAACTCTCGTGTCATGATATGCCAAATCTATGCAACTGAGAAAGGGGAAATGCATAGAAATTTTGCATGCACACCCCAAAAAATCGCGATACGGTGATTGCAAGTTCATGGACAAATCAGCAAAACAATGTGTGATCCAGTCGAATCCTGCTATTTGCAGGGGATAAAAGACTGAGCCGGCCCGCTAATATGAAAAAGACGCATATTATTGATGGCCATTGAAATGCATTGGGGGGGGAAAAATCTTCAAAGAAACCCGAATAACCATTTAGTGTGTTTTCCTCAAGAAAAAGAATCTGTTATAAAATGGGGGCAAAATCCTGAAGAAAAGACACAACCTTGCAAAACTATTGGAAAATCTTCAAAATTGTTGGAAAGGAAAATCTGCTTTTATGCGAATCCGCAGGTGCCAAAATCTAAGTTTGCAAGGATCAACTCTACACCTCTCTATAGAAAGAAAAAAAAAATACGGATTGTATTGCGATAATGGAAAGAAAGCTACTCCTGTGCATCCGTCAGCCTTTTTCGGTTCTCATCTGCAAATTCCATTGGCCACGAAGACGCCGGTCAGAGCTGATCTTTGCAGGCAAACCCAAAGGGGCCCAGAACCTGTCCTTGATGCAACAGGTGTGTTGGAGGAGGGAAGCGTGGAAAACGAGCCTGCTTGGGGCCCAGGTGAATGTGCTTGCAGTGACTCGCTGTCACGCCGGAGGTCGCCGTTTCCTCCGTTTCACCTGTGCTGTGATGTCGACGCCGGCCTGAAAGCCACATCGCGGAGGGACGGACCGACGGACAACAACAAGAGTCAGACGACGACACGCCGGAGCGGGAGATGGAGCGTACCGAGGGGACATGCGACGCCCTGTGAAGGAAGAGGAGGAAGCACGACGGAAAAGCGTCACATCCCCCCCGGGCCTCGAACCTTTTCGTCGGCGAGCCGTCATGCCGCGCCACCGCCGCCGCCGCGGCGGAGAGAAGACGACCGGGGATTGACCGTCACCGGCCGGCCGAGCCTCAGGTGAGCGCAGCCGTCCGATTCGTGGATCGATGAAGGGGTCGAGCGTGACGTCAGCCATCAACCAGACGGAAGAATTTGTGTTCGATAATCGGTGATGGTCGCTGTGGAATGGGACGCGGGGCGCGCGCACAAACCCGGAGAAGCGGTCGGACGCAGTCACGCGCACACTAAAACCCAAGCAGACACACCAACGCCTCGACAACCGACATGCGTCCTAACCGACACACGAACACGAAAGGGGCTCCAAACCCACGAAAATACACGCTCCCTCGCGCGCGCGCGCGCGCACACACACACACACACACACACACGCACACACACACACACACACATTTGCATCCAAATAGATACACTACTGCACGGACACTAATACACGTTCACAGAACATACACACGCTCACACCTTCAATACACTCATGGACACACAAACACCACAATACAAACAAGCATACGCTGCGTATGTGCACGAAATACACACAAATAGATGCAAACAGCCAGACACCCCCCCCCACACACACACATGGAAATACACACACCAATATACATGCACGCACACAAACAAATTACACATTCAAATACACCCACTTTAATATACACACGCATTTGCACATACAAATCCACACGTCCACCACCTACGGATATATACAAAGACATCCGTAGAAAGCAACTTTATAGCCGGCAGCTCTTCACCACTCACCCAAGTGACTGAGTAGCACCCATTTACCAACACGCCGCAATGGAAAAACTGCAGCCCTGTATCAGGTTTCGAAATCTACTTTCCTGTAGTCTCTCTTATCGAACCATAAAAACATGGCACAGTTGTCACGGAGGAAGTGGATCGCGAAACTTGAACGCCCACCTGGCTTCCCAATCTGCGTGCTCATCGGGGTCACGTTGAAGCGGCCGATGACCTGGCGTCGAATCACATCACGGGAAGAAAAAAAAAAGGCAAAACATTGATTCGCGGCATTTTAGTATTCTGCAATGTTACCGGCTAGCTCATGGCCATCGCGTTGAAACGGCGGACGAACGGCGGTCCAGTGGCCTCGCCCCAAATAAGAAGTGTCAATTTGGCGGGTGTGAACATGCGAGCGGTTCGCTGCCGTGCTGTTTTCATGATGAGCAGCTTATCTTCATTTCCTGGTTTGAGGCCAACCAGAGAAGACGACGGAGCCTGGCAGGATGTGATTATCGGGCCCAAAGATTGCGTTTGTGCTAATGAATGCTGTTCGGAAGTAGCCACCGCAGAAAGAATGAGTCACACTATTGATTACTATCACACACACACACACACACACACACACACACACACACACATGCATTTGGACACACAAACATACGCAAAAGCGCCCACACACATCCACTCCCCCACATAGAAAAACACAGACACACACAAGTGCACACGTCCCTTTTCTCCTGGGTGCGAGCGGCGCATGCATGTCAATAGCAGTACAGTAATGATGATGATGGGGGTCGAGGGGGGTGGGGGAGTA
>NW_017805994.1:200688-219815 GCF_001891065.2 Hippocampus comes
TGGACGCTATTTTTAGTTGGGTAAACACAGCATGTCAATGAACACTGCAAATACACACACACACACACACACACACGTGACCTTTATTATTCTTATTTTGTTTTTATCCCCCATCTTACACATACGCAAAAGCGCCCACACACATCCACTCCCCCACATAGAAAAACACAGACACACACAAGTGCACACGTCCCTTTTCTCCTGGGTGCGAGCGGCGCATGCATGTCAATAGCAGTACAGTAATGATGATGATGGGGGTCGAGGGGGACCCCATCTTACCATGTTTCACTGTTATCTGATATGTTTTGTCGCCGCAATTTTACCATTTTATGATGGGATTTTGTTCCTCTTTAAAAAAAAAAATCATTTGGCAGTATTTCTAGATGATTGTTATTATTTATTTTTTCAGTGGCATTTGAATTCTCAAACTTGGAGATGATGGCAAATCACCCCCACCCCCGAGCTAAAAATAGCCCTCTGTCGTCACCTAAGGGAGTTGTCGTTGGCCTTTCGGCGCGTTGGCATCCCTTCTCTTGTCAAATGTCGGCGAGAACGTTTGGACCTCTGGGGGCGGGACGGCCGCCCCGCTCAGGTCGGCGCTGTCTGGTTGTTGCGAGGACAGGCTTGCGGCTCGGCCCATTGTCACCTACAAAAGGTTGGGGCCGTGTCGCGCGACACGACTGCACGTCGACTTCTCAGGAGACGGACGCAGATGAGATATGACGCGCGGGCCGGGACATTTCGAGTTAGGCTTGCAACATCGGCGCCATTTTCCAATTACCGGAGAGGGACACAAAAAAATTAGAATAAAAGTGTCGCTGACACACAGAACTCTCCTGCTCCCCACTTCCAAAGTAAAGAAAAAAGAAATTGTGGATATTTGCTTTGGAGGGCATCCGTCTTTGAGAAGGAGCGCGTGCGTGCGCGTGCCACCATGAACAAATGAAGACTCCGCAGGGCCGCGTGTTGACGTGTGGACAGCTTGATTGTGTTAGCGTGTTAGCGTGTGGCTCTGGCCGTGCTCGTGGCGCCCGTGCGACAAGCTTGAGATGCGCGCCGAGTGCCGATTGGATGTCACGAGTAACATCAAGACGTTGGCATCATGCAACAGGAAGGGGTCTCACACACACACACACACACACACACACACACACACACACACACACACACACACACACACACACACGTGCACGTGCGCGCATCAAGCTCATTGTCATGCACAGCGCTCTCCTGCTGTTGCATTGATGTTGTGCGCGTGTGACACCTTCCTGTTGTGTCATGCCAACATCTTCATGATGTGGCTTGCGACAGCAAACTGGCACTTTATTCTCACGTGACGAATTAATAGCCAAAAAAAAAAAAGCACTTCATTGCAACTTTAGCGTCCTAAAATGAACGTTAAATTGTCCCGCTTTATTTTAAGGACTTTGTTGTGCTATGGCTTCAAGCATGACAAAATGCGCCGGCAAGACGCGTGCCCACCACGTAGGAGATATTTGCAAAGAGTCGGGCTTTGTGGGAGTCGTCAACTTCACGTTCCCGTCATGTGTGCGCGTTCTGAGCGTCCGCGCCGTACCCCAAACAGGAAGGCCATGGAGGAAAAGAGAGAAAAATTCCTATTTTCAAGCTGCGGACAGTGTATTATCTAGCTTCAATAACAAGCATCCTAAAGTAGGTGGCGATCGATAGAAACGATAGGGGACACGGAGTCGCAGCGCCTTTGAAAACCTTTTGAGCTCCACATTGACTCGATTCAGTAGCCAATATCAGATTATTGACACAGGATAGGAGGAGGCGGCCGCGGCCCCGGCTCACCGCATCACAACAAAGTCCACAAATCAGGCTAAGGCCTCGTGCGTTTCCACGGCAACAGAGCTTTAGTGAGGGAGGGGCGGGGCGGGGAGGCCGAGGAAGAGACACGCCAGCTTCTCTGTATTACGCTAGCGGGAAAAAGGACGAGGAGGAAGAGAAGAAGGAGGAAGAGCGGGGCGGGTTGCGCCCGCCATCGAGGCCGGCAAGTTTGCAGGCCCGCCGTCTCGGGATTGCCGCGGCAGACTCGTGCTCAGGTACGCGAATGCGCAACGCTTTGTTGTTGGTGCGCATTATGGGTGAGTTTGCGCAGGTTGATGTGGATTTGTGCGTGTGTGTGCGCACGCGCGCGTCAATTCATGAATTCATGACACTGTGACTTGAGTCTGAATTGTTTTTTCCCCTCATGCAGTTGCGACTGACTTTTCCTTGGAACATTACCGGCTCGATATTCGTGACCGTGGCAAATCTGCATGGGGGGGGCCGGTTAGACTGGCTGTTGGTCGATTTGCAGAACCGCGCAAGCAAGCGCATTTCAAAAAGGGCGTTTTGCACCGTTGTGGGTGTGAACACCGTTGCGCCCATGCACTGCCAATGGAAGCGTGCAACCCGCTCTGAAAACCAATTGAAACAAACTGGAATGGAAAAAACGGCAAACTATGACACGCTTGTTTGGCCCCAGCCGCTCATTTTGCCTTCTGTGCGGAGGCCGGCCTCCCTCTTTGGATTTCCCACACTTCTCTCCATCCGTGGGAAAAGAAAGGTGGCGGCTCCCCTGAGGGAGGGCGCCTTCCCTTTGGGCTCGTCCCAAAAGTCAAACAGAAAAAGGCCTTGAGGAGGAATCATGAGCGACATTTCAATGAATGCGACCCCTGGGATTTTCAAAAAGCACTTTGGGATTTAATTTGATGGCACTGAAAACGCACGACCGGGGTGCACGCAAAAGTCGCTTGATTTCATCCATCCTTTTCCTGCCATGTTTCCTTCCGCCTTGTGTGCGCGTGTCATTGTCGTGCGTTTGAACTTGGACGCGTGTTTGTCCGGAGAGTTCCCCCACAAAGTGATCACGCTTGCTCATATGTAAACCCACGCCCCCCCACCCCACCGTGTCGATCGGCCGGCGCGACGTGACGGCGTCGAGCGGTTTGCTCCGCCGTGTCTCCGGGAAGCGCGGCTCAGGTCGTCGCTCTCGACCGGACGTCGGCGGGGGCCGAGCGCGGGACCGAGCCGCTTGAGGATTTAGGTTGCCGGGGGATTTGGGCTCGGAGGATTACCTTGTAATAGATCGGCAGGAGGACGCGCGCGCAAAGTACGGGCGGCGAGGACTGAGCGCCCTTTCCTCTTCGCAGGCGCCTGCGATGACTCGGCTCCCGTTTTTCCTGACGCGCTGACCGTGGTCCGGGTGCCGCCGCCATGCTGATCAAGGAGTACCGCATCCCCATGCCCATGAGCGTGGACGAGTACCGCATCGCTCAGCTCTACATGATACAGGTCGGTCCGCCGCTTGCCCAAGAACGCGTTGGTGTCATGTCTTTGCACGTCCACGCGGGACAAAATCAAAAGGCCATGTTCTATTGTTGATTACTAAAACATTCAAAACGTGAGAAAGCAGCTGTTTTTTGAGCGTCCGTCCGCTCCCTCATTTGCCAAGTTGGGTGGGCCTTGAAAGATGCAATCCACCGACGCAAAATGTACTTTTGTCTAGCGAGGCTCCAAAGCGTCCAACCCCCCGATGCAGCGCCTTAATATCATGTCCCGTCCGCCACTGTTTCCATCGGCTTGGATGTCGCGTCCACCCCACGCGCGGTGCCGTGCATACGTGACATTGCGTCAAATGTGCCTCGCGTTGACTCTCGTGCACCATCTCGTCGTCATGTGGAAGCTTCCGATGTTTTGATGGAAGTTCAGTGCAGGCAACGTGTTTCCGGGAGTCCATGCGTGAGTAATTAGTGCCTCGGTGCGGAATTAAATAAGCACCACGCCCCACGGATGACATCAGCGCACCATCATTCATCAGCCGAGTCCAGGTTGCCATGACAACGGGCCGGCCAGTCCGCTGTCATCTCAGACTTGGCTTTAAAAAAAAAAAAAACAAGCTCAGGCTTTAGCGGATCGGAACGCAGCCGCCACCTGCTGCCCGCCTTCGGGCGGGGGAGGGGGAGACCATTCTGCTTCCTGTCCGGTGTCGTCAACAACTTGAGGATGCCGGCTGGGGTACATTCTGGCTGGTACCCAGACGCCACGGCATCATCAACCCCCCCCCCCCCAAAAATGTGTCTTCTAAAAGTCCAAAATAAACTACTGGCCACAAAGAAAACGATCAGCGGGGCAACAATTTCCAACCTATCTTGATCTCGACGTATTTGTGTATCTGTGCTGACGGTGATGCGGCCTGTCAGAAAAAGAGCCGCGAGGAGAGCTGCGGCGAGGGCAGCGGCGTGGAGATCCTGGAGAACAAACCGTACCGGGACGGGCCCGGAGGCTCGGGCCAGTACACCCGCAAGGTGTACCACATCGGCAAGCACATCCCGTCCTGGTTTTGCTCCATCCTGCCTCAGGCCGCCCTGCGCGTGGAGGAGGAGTCCTGGAACGCCTACCCTTACACGCGCACCAGGTGAGGCGGCGCGTCCTCGGCCTCGCCCGCTTCCGCGACGTTGACGTTTCCGATGACGCCGTGCTGAAAATGCCCGAACCCGGCGGCTCTCGTTATACCGCAGGTACACGTGTCCCTTCGTGGAGAAGTTCTCCATTGACATCGAGACGTACTACATGCCCGACACCGGCGACCAATCGGACGTCTTCGGTCTGTCTTTGGCTGAGAAGAGACAAAGGACAGTGGGTAAGTTGCGCCCACTGCTGTACCTCCCCCATAAAGTCGACGGCCGCCGGTTCCCCCGCAGACCCCATCGACATCGTCAAGGACTACATCGCTCCCCACGAGTACCTGGCAGAAGAAGACCCCCGACTGTACCGCTCGCTCAAGACCGGGCGAGGCCCGCTCTCCGAAGACTGGATCCAGGAGATCAACCGAAGTCCGGGCGACCGCTCGGTCATGTGCGCCTACAAGCTGTGCAAAGTGGAGTTCCGCTACTGGGGCATGCAGTCCAAGATCGAGCGCTTCATCCACGACGTGGGTAAGTGCGGCCGTCCCACTTCTGACACCAAAGCGGTCCGCTCCACAAAGAGGAGATCACCCGCCAGCTCATGAAGCGGCAGCTGCTCCATTTCTGGCACCGAACCGCACTCGCTTGCTCGTGAATTCATGCTGCCGACTCAGCTTCTGCGAGTCTCCCCTTCTGTCCCGTCGGCCTAAGTGCAGTTGGGCTCGGAGCTCCTCGTAATTCTCGACCTTCGACGAGCGCCGCGAATGACCCGTCCCGCAAAAACGCTCGAATTCATTTGCCAAAGCGCCGCGGCCCACGCGGGAGCCTTGCCGAGGGAGACGGGACGAAGGTAATTGGAGTTGTCGCCGGCGCCCTCGCAGGTCTGCGTAAAGTGATGGTGCGAGCCCACCGCCAGGCGTGGTGCTGGCAGGACGAGTGGTACGGCCTCACCATGGAGGACATCCGGCAGCTGGAGCTGGAGACGCAGCTGGCCCTGGCCAAGAAGATGGCCCAGTACAGCCTCGGCGAGGAGGGCGGCCCCGAGACCAACGGCCGCCCGGCCCCTCAGGACCGGGAGCCGGGGGCCGCCGCCGAGGCCGAGGCCGGCGAAGACAAACCGGCCGGAGTGCCGGACACCCGGGGCGAGCTCACCAAGCAGTGGTCCACGTCGTCCAGATCCTCCAACAGGTCATCCAAGAGAGGCGGTACGTTTGTCCGTCCTGCGCCGTTCTGGAAAAAAATGCTTCGAGGGCTGACGGGTTCACCGCATGCGGACGTTTTTCTGGCGCATGGTGAAAATGCAAATGCAAAGGGAAAGTGTCAAGTTGGGCGCTCTTCTTCTTCGCGCCGAGGTTGAAGCGACGCAGACAAAGTTTGATCGGCTAGCATATGTTGTGGACTTCCTGTTTGGGCGGCAGGCTCGCTGGGCCTGAATTTGTTGCGCCCACGACAAAGCTCATTTGGCGATTTGGCCCAGTTGAGCGGAAATTTCCTCAAGCTCGCTGGAGACGCAGATAAGAAGTCGGCCTCACACTCGTAAGGTCACGGTGGCATTTGGCTAGCGAGATAACATTAGCGACGGCTTACTTGACAGATAATATCGGTGAGAATCGCTTGCCCCGGAGCAGACAAAAGATTTGCGAAGGATTCAAAATGACGCTGTGGATGGCTGCGAAAGGTTGTGCGCCCGCCGCCTGCTTTCCAGACGAAGACGTAGAACAAATTGTCGGTCTGGGCCATCAGTCAGGGGGACGGCATGTGACATCATCGCGACAAGTCCGGTCCTCTGTGATGTCATCATTTTGCTCCCTTGAATGCATAAGTTGAACATGTCGACGTCAGCGTCGTGCGGACGCGTAACGCCGAGCCGGTTTGGCGTCTCCCCGCAGGGAGTCCTTCTCACCACAGCCTGAGCGAGTGGAGGATGCAGAGCATCGCGCGGGAATCCGACGATAGCACGGATGACGAATTCTTTGACGCGCACGGTAAAGCCTCCGGTGACACACTGACACCTGTCACACGCTTGTAGCACACAGCAAATTGTAGCGCGTACACGCACCCAAAGATGAACGTGGACAAAGTGACTTAGGCCACTGCGGTGGACGTGTCCTTCAGACAGCTTCTCTGACGGCGAGGAGGCCTTCCCCAAGGAGATCACCAAGTGGAACTCCAACGACCTGATGGACAAAATGGACAGCATGGAAGTGGACGAGGTTCAAGGTGAGGCGGCGGCCACCTTGGCCTCACCCGCGGCGTGGCGGGTCTCCATCGCCGGTGACGCGCAGCCTTTGTGTCACAGAGTCGCCATATCCCGAATCGGCGGGCCAATTTGACGCCGTGACGCACGAGGTGGGTGCTTTCTACGCTCTTCTCACCTCATGAAACGCTCCGTAATGTGACCATATTTGTTGGCGCCTCCTCCCGCAGGCGCCTCAGCGGTGTCTTCAGCCGTCCAAAATCCACGTCCTGATTCTCGTCCTGCACGGAGGAAATATTCTGGACACGGGCTCAGGTAGGACAATCGGATCATGAGTCAATGGACATCGCGCCGCTCCTTTTAGTGTGTGTGCGCCTCAGCCACCGGGGGGCAGTATAAGACACACATATCTTAATATTAGCAGTTCTTCGCAGAGGATAAAGCACAGACGCCTGAGCCTATCGTCATCTTGTTTGTCGGTGTCGCCCCGCCGTTTGCGTTCAATTCCCCGCCGCTGCAGGCGTTGTCAGCCCGTAACGGCAACGTTCCCCACAAAGTGTTAGCTTTTAGCGCTTGCCCTCAACGGAGACGTGTCGGCGCGCAGGCGAGCAGAACAGCAAGCAAGGTGACGTCAACACGCTGAGCGGCGCCTTTGAGACGGTGATGAGGGTTCACTACCCGACGGCGCTGGGCCGGGTCGCCATCCGCACCGTGCCGTGTCCCGCCGTCTGCGTGGAAGCCTTCTCGCTGGTGTCCAAGTGAGTTTTTCTTTTTCTGCGCGTCAAACTTGGAGGCGGCGGAGGAAATGAAAAGTCATGTGTTTCCCCTCCGCCCGTTGTTTGTTTTTTTTTTCTTCCTGACCAACGCCGCACGACACGAAGTTGCAATTGTGACGGGGTTGGATTTGAATTTGCGGCGTGTGCTCCCTCCGCAGCCTGAGCCCGTACAGCTACGACGAGGGCTGCCTGTCCAGCAGTCAGGATCACATCCCGCTGGCCGCGCTGCCTCTCCTCGCCACGTCGGCGCCGCAGTACCAGGATGCCGTGGCCGCCGTCATCCTCAGAGCCAATCAGGTCTACGCCGACTTCATCAGGTCGCTGGAAGGAGCGTCCTTCAACGGACAGGTCCGCGCCGCTCGGCACGCTAGCTCTCTTCCACTTGTCTGCCTGTGTGTGTGTGATCAAGTGGCTCCTTAACGTCACAAAAAAAAAAGAGTCAGGATTTTTTTCAAGGTGAAAAATGTGAGTGTTTTTTTTTTCCCAGACCAAAAGTAGTCACAATATTTTTCATTGGAATTTTTTGCAGAGAACAAAATGGTGAAGTGTTTTTTAAGTATGGATTAAGTATGATTTTTTTAAAAATGGCAAAAAAATAAGCACGACAAATAAGCCCAAAAGTGAAAAAAAAGAAAAAATGTGAAGGAAAAAAAAATTGTTTATTTATTTATTTTTTTTAGTGGGGGGGGTTGGGAAACCTCTTTTTACTTACCTTTAAGTTCAAATTCTGAAACCAATCGGATGGTAACCATCCTATTGTTGCATGTGTTTTTTTTTTTTTTTTTAACATTTTGTTCAGTGATTTGTTTTTCCTGAGAAAGCAAAGTTGCATATTTCTTCGGAAAAAAAGTGTTTTGTTTTGTTTTTGATTATTTTTTTTTAACTGCGAGCGTGTCGCCCTCCCCCGTCTTTTTGCAGGTGTGTGTGATCGGCGACTGCGTGGGAAGCATCCTCGGCTTCGATGCGCTGTGCAGTAGTTCTGTCCTGGTGCTGGAAAGTCCAAACTGCAGCAGGCGGGGCAGCGCCATCAGCGTGCAGGTAACGTCCGTCGTCGCCGCCGCCGCCGGTGACACGTAGCGACGCGCCGACGCTAATGGCGCGCATCCGACCGGCGCAGGACACGGAGCTGCTTTCCCCCGGCATCGTCATCAACAGCGCCTCGCCGTCGTCGCCGTCCCTGGAGGCCAGTCGACACCTGAGCCGGAGTAACATCGACATCCCTCGATGCTCGGGGCCCGACGAACTCAAGAAGCAGCTGCCGCGCAAACGCAGCGACTCCTCCACCTACGAGCTCGACACCATCAAGCATCATCAGGCCTTCCTGTCCAGGTCAGGCGGAGGCGGCCGCGCCCGGCGCCCGTTTCCTCGGTGTTGATCGGTGCCGTTGTTTCTGGGAGCAGCCTGCACTCCAGCGTGATCCACGCCGAGTCCTGCTCTCGCCGCTCCAGCGGCAGCACCATGCTGGAGGGAGGATCCCTGGGCAAGTTCGACTTTGAGGTGACGGACTTCTTCCTCTTCGGATCTCCTCTGGGCCTGGTGCTCGCCCTGCGGAAGACGGTGGTGCCCTCGTTGGACGGTGAGGACGCGGTCACGTTTCACGGCCGCGCGTTCAACTCAGGTCAAGGCGGCGGGCGGCGCTATCTGGGCCAACGGGCAAGTCCTGGCCGCGCCCCGCGCGTGACGGCAATCTCCCGCGCCCTCCCCCCCCTCCCTCTGTTTCGCCCTCAGTGACGGCTCTGCGTCCGGCCTGCCGGCAGGTGTACAACCTGTTCCACCCGGCAGACCCGTCGGCCTCCCGCCTGGAGCCTCTGCTGGACAAACGCTTCCACCTGCTCCCCCCCTTCTGCGTCCCCCGATATCAGCGATTTCCTCTGGGGGACGGACACTCGGCTCTCCTGGGTGGGCACGCGATTTGACCGCGTTTGTTGCCCCCCGAGTTCCCTTTTGAACGGCCGCTTTGCGCCCGCAGCGGAGACGGTGCAGAGCAACCCTCAGCTCCTGATGGAGCCGGCGCTTCATCGCGGTCAGGAGACGGGCGTGAACGAGACCTGCATCCCCGTGCCCGTCCTCAACTGGCCCTCCTCCGGTGAGTAGCCGCGAGTGCCCGCCATTTTTGTTTGATGCGATTTTTCTCACTTGGCGTCGGAAAAGCCCGCCCCCGGCGCTTCAGCCTGCTTTGTTTCCACCGCAGCGGACGGCAACGCTCCCGCGTGCCCGGCCCCGTCCGCGTCCCCCGGGCTCCCTCACATCCGCTGCCACCGCCGAGCGAGCGAGGCCAGCCTGGCGAGCCAGGTGTCGGGCCTGGCCGACTCCTACGCCGCCTCCAACGTCGCCAACAGTAAGTGGGCCTCTCGCCGCCGCACGCCCTTTCGCTTGTGTCACGCCTAAACGTCCCCTCAGCCGGCCGGGTGAGAAAACGGCCCAGTCTGCTGTCCCAGCTTACCTACCGTAAACTCGCCTCCCGGACGCCGTCGTTGCGCTCGTGCAGGAAAAGCCGGCAGGCGTCCACGAGAGCCGCCGAGTCGGACGGCGGCTCGGACGGCACCGCTGACCCGGCGGACCTCGGCTCGCCCGGGGCGCCGAAGAACTTGGAGCAAGGTACCCCGGGATGTCGAGTGTGAGGACACGAGCTCCCTCCTCGCCGCCCTTCTGGCCGCTTCCTCCATAGGCTAGTCTCCCTCCGTAGGGCAGCTTCCCGCCGCCGTCCTTTGGTGCCGGACTTTGCCACCGCCCGCGGCTCCAACCTCTAGTTGGCTTTCTATCTCCAGCGGGCCTCTCTCGGTCTTACGAGGGAGGACCCCAAAGGCCCCTTTGCCGCCGCGACCTCCTCACAATCCGCTGATGCGAACAAAGTCGCGTATGGAACCGGCCTCAAATGTGCGCCGGCATGTTTTCAAGGCCATCTCGTTGCGATTGTGCAGTTGCGTCCCGCTGGTGGGGCAGCAAGCGGATGGACTACGCCCTCTACTGCCCCGACGCCTTGACGGCGTTCCCCACCGTGGCCCTGCCGCATCTCTTCCACGCCTCCTACTGGGAGTCCACGGACGTGGTGTCCTTCCTCCTCCGACAGGTCGGCCGAGTCTTCGCTTCGCTTTTCGTTTCCTGTGCCATTTCGGAATACGCGCGATCGCTTCCTGTTGCGGGTCCAAAATTTGAGAAGCCCCGTTTTCCGTCCCCTCACTCCAAACGGATGAACAACATTTTGCCTCCATAAAAGACGCTTCCAAAATTTGCTTCCACAGGTGATGAGGCACGAGAACTCCGGAATTCTGGAGTTGAATGGGAAGGAGGTGTCGGAGTTCACGCCGTCCAAGCCCAGGGAGAAGTGGTTGCGCAAACGCACTCATGTGAAAATTCGGGTCAGTGCTTTCTTTGTCTGGTGGTCAAAAGAGCCACGTTGTGTTCACACCTTTAAACTGCCGACCTGTGGACAGCCTATCCATCGGCGTTTTTTTTTGTCCCGCCCCCCTCGTCAGAACGTGACGGCCAACCACCGCGCGAGTGACGCCGTGTTCACCGAGGACGGCGCCCAGACGCTGACCGGTCGCTTCATGTACGGGCCGCTGGACATGGTGACGCTTACGGGAGAGAAGGTCAGCGTCCGAGGCAAAGATTCCCGAGCGAGCGGCCGACGTGAGCTGGATGGCGCCGCGCTTTTGTGTTGCCGCAGATCGACATTCACATCATGACGCAGCCTCCGTCGGGCGACTGGGTCTACTTCGACACGCAGCTCACCAACGGCGGCGGCCGTGTCTCGTACGCGCTCCCCGACAACAAGCGGCTGGGCATCGGGGTGTATCCCGCCAAGATGGTGGTCAGGTATGCGGAACGGCGGGCCGCGTGGGGAATGGCTCGCGTCGAGGCCGCCGCCTTGACATTTTTCCCGCCACAAGGGGCGACCACACGTTTGCCGACAGCTACCTCACCGTGGTGCCGCGCGGGACCGAGTTTGTGGTGTTCAGCATCGACGGCTCCTTCGCCGCCAGCGTGTCCATCATGGGCAGTGACCCCAAGGTGCGAGCGGGTGCCGTGGACGTGGTCAGGTAACAAACAACTGTTGTCCTTTTTCATTTCATCTTCATTTTAGTTGCGTGACGATTATGCTCCCGCCAGGGGAAATTCACGACACACCTTGCTGAGCATTATTTCCCTTTATTTACTTATTTTTAGGGTCATTTTGGTTGAATCCTACTGACACTGCGATGCATTTGGGAGTGCCACTAGGCTCCATCCTAGGGTCTTGTCCATTCAATATAAAAGTGTCCCTTTCCAAATTCTGACATGGCCAAAAAGCAGATGATGGGAGATTTGCTTCCCATTGTATCCCTTCATCTTGTGATTTTCGCTTGACTTTTTACGACATCCACTCGATTTATCCTCTTCAACAACAGATTCTGCTGGAATAATTGAGATTTTTTTTTTTGTTTGTTTCGCGAGGCAATCAAAAGCTAAATAAACCTTTTGGGAAATATATGTGTGTTGCCGACGTGCGCGCATGTGTCTCAGGTACTGGCAGGACCTGGGCTACCTGATCGTGTACGTGACGGGGCGTCCCGACATGCAGAAGCAGCGCGTGGTGGCGTGGCTGTCGCAGCACAACTTCCCGCACGGCGTGGTCTCTTTCTGCGACGGCCTGGTTCACGACCCGCTGCGCCACAAGGCCAACTTCCTCAAGTGCCTCGTCGGCGAGGTGGGCCACGAAATCGCATCCCCGGGGAGGTTCAGCCCTCACTCTCTCTTTCTCTTAATGTGCTCAGGCCCAAATGCGGATCTTCGCCGCCTACGGCTCCAGCAAGGACATTTCGGTGTAC
Organism: Hippocampus comes; assembly: GCF_001891065.2. Taxonomy (NCBI): domain Eukaryota; kingdom Metazoa; phylum Chordata; class Actinopteri; order Syngnathiformes; family Syngnathidae; genus Hippocampus; species Hippocampus comes. Next base: position 212,885 of record NW_017805994.1, read on the forward strand.
GCCAACGTCGGCCTACCGCCGTCGCACATCTACATTGTGGGAAGACCCACAAAGAAGATGCAGCACCAGTGTCAGGTATGACGAGGACGGAAAAAAAGCAAAGCATTTATCCGCTTGTCTTTGGCACAAACAAATAAGGAGTTGGGACCGCCTCGGTCCCGCTTTCCTTGGGGGGTCTGGAAACACTGGCGGGAAGAGGGTTGATCCTTTGTGACCGCAATGCGCATCTGTGGCAGTTCATTCCAGACGGCTACGCCTCGCACCTGTCCCAGCTGGAGTACAACCAGCGTTCCCGTCCCGCCAAGCCGGCCAGCGCCCGCATGGTCCTGCGAAAAGGCAGCTTTGGCCTGGGCGCCGCCTCGGGAGACTTCCTGCGCAAGCGCAACCACATCTTCCGCACTATTTCCTCGAAGCAGCCCGGCGGGCCGCCGTCCGGCTCGCCCAAGCCCCCGGGCCGGACGGAGCGAACGCAGAGCCAGTGCGAGACGGAGCGCAACGTGACGGCGGCGGCGGGCGCGGCGCAGCGCAGCATGAGCGTGGCGGCCGGATGCTGGGCACGCAGTGGAAGCGCCAAGGAGGGAAGCGCCGGCTCGTGCGGCCCCAAATGAGCTGGATGGAGCCCCCGTGATCCCCGACAGGGAGCGGACTCGAGGCGACTGTGTAGCGTGACTCTTTTCCACTAACACTTTTATAGAGGAGACGACAAGGGAGCTTTCAATCCATTGATGTAACGAGCCTTAAGCTAACCTCATTCACGACACATCCGTACCGAATCTACACATTTTCTACTGCACAAAGGCAGACCTCCCACTCAACGTAACAGCTCAGGTTCATTTGTTTGACGCACGTCGCCGCGGCAACGCGCTCTTCGTTTCTTTTGGAAAGCGCTTTGAGCATTTATTCATTTCTTTGACATTCAATTGGAGCTCCATTGTTCCTCTGCTCTATTTTGTCCCTTTGTGGCATTTAAACTTTCACAAATTGTGAAAAAAAGCCAATGCCGAGGAGCTGAAAATTGCGCGATTGGATTGGTTTCATCGCTTAGTACGAGTAGCCCAAAAGGAGCACGAGAGGTCACCCAAAAAAAAACCCATGAGACTCTGAAATAAATGCTCAAACCGCTTTCCAGACGTGTTGCCGCCGTCCTATGACACACACCACTGCCACCAGTGTAACACGCCGTATGTTCGTTGATTTCTACGAGCCCTCCGGTTTCCGTCCATGTGGCCAACAAGGCCGTTTTCAACAGGTCACGTTCACCGCACCAATCCCTTTAGTGCTTAGCTTTGCAATACCTCTCATCGACCTGCTGGTGGCACTGTGTTCCTCCTATGTACGGTACCGCTGCTGCTGGGAGTTTCTACTTTTTTGCTCCTTTTCCAAGATATTTACCGCTTGAATGTTTAACGAGTGTCATTTTCCAATCTCTCCACGTGGATTTTCGTGACAAGCTGGCACCGTGATCTTTTTTTTTTTTTTTACACTTCTCGCCAACAGGGGGCAGCGTACTGAATGTTTTTGCCATAAAGGAGCTTTACCGGTTGCGTGGTCGGGTTCAAAGCCAACAAAAATTAGGATGGTGAAAGAATCCAGCATCCAGGCAGACTGAGTGGAACAAATATGTGGTGCTACGATGGCATTAGCTTTCCAAGTATCCCCACTGCAACACTATTGTCTCCACGAAAGGTGAGATTTTTTTTTTAAACTTTGAAAGACTCCACAGTTTGCCTTGCTTGATTCGGAGTGCGATGGGCATTGTTCAAGATATGTGTGAATTGGATGCCACAAAACCCTGACTGTGGATGGTGTGATTAAGAATGACGGACGCAAGCATTTATGTGTGTTTAAGAATACTGCCTTTGCGTTTGTTGATGAATCAAGTCAAGGCAAACTGACTGTTTTAGTGAGCAGAAGCATTCAGACAGGCTGTCTTGGCACCCAGCTTGGAACTTATACCAATACTTATTTTTACCTTTTTTTTGTTTTTGCACAAGCATAGAAGCAACAGCTCGTGTAAATGGCACAAGAAGGCTGGATTTCTCAGTTTTGTATGTTGGATTTAGTCAGCACTCCTAACTTTGCACGGTTTCACGCTGCGTTTACGTATTTGGCTTGGTTCTGCCGTTTTGGTTCGCAGCATCGTCCAGCCACGCGGCTTCTTTTCCGCAAGCGAACGAATGCCGTTTTCTCGGGTTTGTATGTCAAATTGAGTTTGCGCTCCCGTGGCCATGTTATGCCTCGGCTCGGTTGCAACGAGGAACTTGGTATTCCAGGTGGACCCGGTGCTAGCTTGTAACGAAATCTACTTTATTAAAAGGCCTTACAAGGGGAAAAAAAAGGACGCTATCGCTAACACTCCAGCGCAAAAGCCAAATGATACTTTCACACTGTAGTTAATCAACTGCGTAACCTCACTCGAGAAAAATTACTTTAACTCTGTAGTGCATGTCTTATTTATGTATCAATTTCAATCATTTCAGGGGATGAAGATGATTCCGTCAATGTGCCAAATAGTGGACAGTACATATGTATTATTTTAGAAGGAGGGGGCACTATTGTACAGTGTTACTCCACTTGGAAGAAATTATTTATGCTGCAAACGAAAGGTGGCGTCGTGGTGGGCAAAAGAACTTGAATGTGTCACGGGGTGTACATACTGCAAAGATGCATGATGATGTACGACTGATTTACCTGCTCCAGATTTGTTAACCGATGAGAAAAATTACCATTCCACGACGCCGTCCATGCATTTAAGGTGGTGGGGGGTGGGGGGGATATATATATATATATTTGAAATATGTAGCATCCCGTTGTCAAAGTCGTTGGAGACACGCGAATAAATCAGGGGTGGGAAAACCTTTGAGCTCGATGGCCACATTTTGATTTTTAACTCCTACAGATGGGCCAGGTCATTTGTCGAAAAATAAAATGTGTGTGTGACCTATGTGAAGTAGTTTTTCAAAATAATAAAACTAGTCATTAGCATTTTATTTAAGAATTAATTTTGTTATAGTTGTTTTTAAAGTATGTTGTATATATATCATTCAAACCAAACAAACAACGAAGCGCCTTCAAGGCACCAGAACGCAGATTCAACAATTGCTACTATGCTGTAAGTTAGCCACAATCAGACAAGAGGCACCTAAAAAGTACAGAATAATGAAATCGCAACTTCAACCACAGGAAGAAGCTTTTTTTTTTTTTATTATCAGTATTGTTACTACAGGATATGAAATTCGTCGTGTGAAAATTGGATTACGGCGACCCCATCAGGCCATTTGATGCAATGCAAGCTTTGAGCTCATATCGATGAAGGACAGTATCGATGTCAACACAGCGGCTTTTTGTCTTTTTGGGTTCGTGATATGTTTGATCTACTACAGAAATCATGTTCTACATTTTCATTGGAATCTTGAAGGTAGGCCTTTTTTTGAAAATCTTTTCTTTTTTTCCAAATCAAACCTTTGTTATTTTTATATCGATGATGACAGCTCTTATTTTGAAATCAAATGTTCATGTCATTTTTATGTATAATTAATTACTTGATTGGAACCCCCCCCCAAAATAAAATACTTCTGTAATTTTTAAGGATAATAAAGGCTTTTACTTTGGAAAATCACATCAAGATTTTACCTAATCTTGACAGAAGTTTGAGGTTGAGATTTTCAAATACATTTTTGTGTAATTTAGATTTTGTTTTTCATAACGAAGGCCATTTGACTTTAATGTAAAGTTCAGCGCTTTACTTTGGGAAATTAACATTTTCAATGTTCTTCAATTACATTTTTTGCATTCCAATACACGATTTAGCATTTTAGTTAGGATTTTTTTCAAACTGACAGCAATAAAGGATGATTGAGAATTTTTGGGGGGAAAATTACTTTCCAAGCAAAGTTTTGCATCATTTTTAAGGTTAATTTGGATTTTTTAAAATTCATTTTATCAAGGTTAAAACCTTTATTTTGCTAAATCAATTTCCCCCCCACAAATTAAAATTTCATGTCATTTAGATTATTTTGCTTTGCGTCTTTATTTTGTCACATTTTTCACAATTCAAAACTCCCCGTCATTTCAGGCCTTGATTGCGGATTTTTTTCCCCTCTCCAAATAAAATTGTGTCCAGCGGTTTTGCATTTCCTGGCGGTAAAAGCAAACCAAAGTGCTTGAATATTCTGAGCACATATACAGTGTAAAACCATTACTAGTAAACCTCAAAGGTCACATCGTCGCTGACGTTCCAAACTTCGTTGGCGAAGGAGAAACAAAAAACATCCCAAAATGTGTCAACGAGTAGATGACTGCAATATGAAGAACGGTCTGCGGAGGGATAACGATGACAATAATCAAGCGTGTACAGCAGAGACGACACACACTTGGGACGAGCTGCTGCCTCCCTGTTGGATTTGTGTGTGTGTGTGTGTGTGTGTGTGTGTGTGTGTGTGTGTGTGTGTGTGTGTGCGCGTGTGTGTGTGTGTGTGTGTCTAAAGTGCACGAGGCCTCTTGGGGGTGATTTGTTGGCTAGCTTGTTCCTCTTCCTGCAGTGCACAGCGGAAGGACTTGACTTTATCTGAAAGAAGAAGAAGAAGAGCCTGAGAGGTCGTCAAGATGGAGACGCGTCTCTCAGACTGCTTTTTACCTCTCAGCTCGGTGAGGATGTCGATCTTCTGCTCCAGGATTTGTTCCAGCTGGGTGGCGTACGACTCTACGTCATAGTCCACCTCCTCCGTCATCTCCAGCAGCACCTTCTCGTCCTCCAGGCAGCGGATGGACTCCTGGAATCGCAACATAGTGTCTTACTATTGTGTGTGTGTGTGTGTGTATGTGTGTGTGTGTGTGTGTGTGTGTGTGTGTGTGTGTGTGTGTGTGTATATGTATATATAGAGAGAGCGGGAGCGAGCTGTTATGTGAGCCCTTACCTGGAAGACGGCCCTGTGATCCTCAAGAACCTGCTCCTCCATCTCCACTAGCTGCGACACCGCCTCGTGGAAGGTGAAGAGCTGTGGGGAGACCTCCTCCTCCTGCAGATGAACACGCTTGCGGTGAAACGGGGAGCCCCGCACAACCCCGCCCCCAGCCCGCCTTCTGCGACGCTACGCTCACGTTCTGTTCGCAGAGCAACTTGAGGTCATCTCTTTGCGGGGAGCTGCCCACGCCCCACTGGGCCTCCAGGACGTCGAGCTGGTTGACGTGTCCGCCCGCAAGAGGGTCCGTGATGGCCCCTGGCTCCACCGACAGCTCCTTCACCCTGACCGCACCGCATGCAGGAATGGATATTTAATTAATAGACAAGAAGAGCGGGTGTGGAATGCAATTGGGCAGGACGTGAAGGAACCAGAAGGCTAGAAGTGATGAGATCAGTGTGATCTCTCAGGACAGCATGCAGCCGTGTGATGGGACAGGACAGGACGGGAACCGGGAGCAGTGAGAGCTGATGAGATGGGAAGCAGTACTGAGACGGGACAGAAAGCAGCGAGATGAGACGAGTAGGAAGCAGCGAGTCACGTGTGGCGGCGGCAGTGAGATGGAGCAGGACAGGAGGTGGCATGAGGTGGCACAGGACACAGCGAGAGGAAGCCATGTTGAGCAATGAGCACAAGACGGCTGCAAGTGACGTCATACTCGTAAGTCGGAGAAAGGTCCGAGCGAGCGCTCTGCGAAAAGGGAATATCTGAGGGGCTGATCCCGAACTCCTTCACTCTGGAAGCACAGCGGACGCACACACGTGGCAGACATGAAAGCATCAGGCCGACAGGGCTGTGAAACTTAGGCGGATTCTGTTGTGAAAAATAGGATTTTCACAAAACCTCTATTTTCACATCAAAAATCATTGGGGGTTAGCGGTTGTGCTCAACTTGGCTTGAATAGCTTTGCGCGGCGACCGTGTCTCCTACAACGCGGCTCAATAGAGCTGGACACGCCCAGTTTTACGCCAACTGAGCGCAGAACATGTTTTGACTGCAACTTGGTAAAGCCGACAAGAACTTAACGCGGCCTAAAAATAGCGTTACCTGCAACCGCGGACGTGAATCTTTTCGCATTTCACACCCCTGATGGATAGTAAGGCGTTTTTTACAGCCAAAAAGGACGACCATACATAGTAAAGCGTTTTTAGCCCAAAAAAAAGACCATGTATAGGAATTCGTTTTTAGGCGAAAAAAACGACCATGTATAGTTAGGCGTTTTAAGCTGAAAAAAAACGACCTTGTATAGTAAGACGTTTTTAGCCAAACAAAAAACCGACCATGTATAGTGAGGCGTTTTTAGCCGAAAAAAAACAACCATGTATCATAAGGCGTTTTTTTCACGAAAAAAACGACCATGTATAGTCAGGCATTTTTTGCGCCAAAAAACAACCATGCATAGTCAGGCATTTTTTGCTGAAGAAAACGACCATGTATAGTAAGAAGGCGTTTTTTTCCCGAAAAAAAAAATGACCATGTATAGTCAGGAGTTTTTTCACGAAAAAAACGACCATGTATAGGAAGGCGTTTTTAGCCCCAAAAAAACCACCATGTATAGTAAGGCGTTTTTTTCACGAAAAAAACGACCATGTATAGAAAGGTGTTTTGAGCCGTAAAAACCGACCATGTATTGAAAGCCGTTTTAAGGCGTTTTTTACAGGCAAAAAGGACGACCATACATAGTAACGTCATTTTTTTCGGCTAAAAACGCCTTACGATACATGGTGGTTTTTTTGGGGCTAAAAACGCCTTCCTATACATGGTCGTTTTTTTCGTGAAAAAACTCCTGACTATACATGGTCATTTTTTTTTTGACCATGTATTGAAAGCCGTTTTAAGGCGTTTTTTACAGGCAAAAAGGACAACCATACATAGTAACGTCGTTTTTTTCGGCTAAAAACGCCTTACGATACATGGTCGTTTTTTTCGGCTAAAAACGCCTGACTATACTATGTCGTTTTTTTCGTGCC
>NW_017805994.1:228439-229586 GCF_001891065.2 Hippocampus comes
ACATGGTCGTTTTTTTCGGCAAAAAAACGCCTTACTATACATGGTCGTTTTTTCAGCTCAAAACGCCTTACTATACATCGTGCTGTCGGACTGTCTGCGGCTGGATGGATGGATGGCTTGTGGAGCCGACGGTGAGAAGAAAGGAGCGTCAGCGCAGAGCATCGATGCGTATGTGGAACTGGGAGTTGTGGATTGGAATTGACGGCAGTTGTTTTTTTGGGCTGTAAAAACGCCTTCCATACTGAAAAAATGTGCTTTTTTTTTTTTTTGTAAAATAACTATTCATGGGCTCGTATTTTTTTAAAAACTGTCTCATATAGGGACAATGCAGGGTGTTCATGGCCGGCCTGCTAGTCGAGTGGTTAGCGCGTCTGCGTCACAGTGCAGAGGTGCAGGGTTCGAATCCGGCTTCAGCCTTCTTGCGTGTTCTCAAAAACATGTGAGGTCATCCATTTTCTGATCCTCTTAACGCTCTCACTCACACCAAGAACAATTCACCAAACCACTTGCCATACACGGTCGTTTTTTTATTGTGAAAAATGCCTTCCTACACAAACAAAAGCCTGATTATTCATGGGCTCATATTTTGAAAAAAAGTGTCTTTTATCGGGACAATGTGAAGTGCTCATGGCCGGCCTGGTAGTCGAATGGTTAGTGCGTCTGCGTCACAGTACAGAGGTGCAGAGGTGCAGGGTTCGAATCCGGCTCCGGCCTCCATGTGTGTTCTTAAAAACATGCGTGGCCTTACATTTTCTGATCCTCTTCGCGCTCACACTCACACCAAGGAACAATTCACCAAACGCTTGACTGGACATGGTCTTTTTTTTTTTTTTGTGAAAACCCCCTGACCATGCATGGTCATTTTTTTCGGCTAAAAACCACTTCCTATACATGGTCGTTTTTTAGCCTAATTTTTTTTCGGCTAAAAACGCCTTACTATACATGGTCGTTTTTTTCGGCAAAAAAACGCCTTACTGTACATGGTCGTTTTTTTCGGCTAAAAACGCCTTCCTATACATGGTCGTTTTTTTCAGCAAAAAACGCCTTACTATACATGGTCGTTTTTTTCAGCGAAAAACGCCTTACTATACTATGTCGTTTTTTTCGTGCCAAAAACGGCATACTATACTATGTCGTTTTTTTCGTG
>NW_017805994.1:233604-233836 GCF_001891065.2 Hippocampus comes
GCCTTACTATACTATGTCGTTTTTTTCGTGCCAAAAACGGCATACTATACTATGTCGTTTTTTTCGTGCAAAAAATGGCATACTATACTATGTGTTTTTTTTCGTGCTAAATATGCCTTACTATACTATGTCCTTTTTTTCGTGCGAAAAACGCCTTACTATACTATGTCGTTTTTTTCGTGCCAAAAACGCCTTACTATACTATGTCGTTTTTTTCGTGCCAAAAACGGCA
>NW_017805994.1:233992-234125 GCF_001891065.2 Hippocampus comes
TTTTTTTCGGCTAAAAACGCCTTACTATACATGGTCGTTTTTTTCGGCTAAAAACGCCTTACTATACATGGTCGTTTTTTTCAGCTAAAAACGCCTTACTATACATGGTCGTTTTTTTCGGCAAAAAAACGCC